>NC_086249.1:106942482-107120834 GCF_021018805.1 Prinia subflava | reverse complement strand
CATGCAAGAGTGGGGCAGAGCCCCCAGAATCTCCAGCTCCAGGTTCTGTCTCCTGCCCACAAAAATGCCAAAAGCTGCTGGAGGGGAGGGAGGTGGGAGAAAAGGGAGGCACAAATCCGTGGCTGACGCGTCCTGCAGAAGGGAGGAGTCGCTCCTGATCTTCAGGGGCTCTGATGAGTGGGATTTGCCTGAGACAACACAATAAACACACAATTCGGATTTTGTTTCTTTTTCATGTCTATGGGGGAAAATCCTCTGCAGCTTCATTAACAAACCTGTCCCTAATCCTACCCAAACCCTCTGAAAAAAGATGATATTAACTGAAATCCAGCCGGCCTTCCAGAGCCTGGGAGTAAATGAACTTTTAATGCATGGAGAACATATTCATTATAATGTATAAAGAGGCAATTTTCATTTTGTTTGTGTTCTTAAGAGTGTGACAGCGTCTTGTTTGCCACTGCCCCTGGGTATAAGCCAGCATTGTGTGCCTTAATTAGATATTCCCGTGCTAGTGTGAGGGACATATGTCTATTCACGGGAACAAACATCAAGAGTCTGCCACGGCCTTTCATGTCCTGCTACGTCGGAATAAAGGCAGAGCAAGTGCAAGCTCTCCCAAGGACCTGTGGCCCCAAACAGCTTGAGCACAACGCGGCGGCATTCAGCGATTGGTTACAGTTTATTAACAGCCCATAAACTCCTCATCTGCTCCTGCTCCCGTTCAAGTTGTCACCTGCGGCTGCCGGCGGCACCGCCGGGAGCGGCGCTCGGCGCCTCCCGTGCCCGGCCCGGCCCTGGGGCTGCCCCCGGAGCCCCAAACCGGGCACAGACCCCGCGGGTGCCCGGCCCTGCAGCTCGGGGGGCTCCCGGGGGGCTCCCAGGAGCTCGGGTTCCGAAATCCCAGCCCTGGCACCGGCCCTGGGCTGGCATCGCCTGGCACTCGTGCTCAGCTCCCTCTTGCCTCTCTGCCTCATCGGGAAAGCCCGATTTGGGCAAAGCTGGGGGATTGAAGGTCAGAGAGTGAGTGAGATGAGCCAGGTGAGGATTTCTGGCAGAGGCAGGTTCAGAGGCAGGGCTGGAGGAGAGAGCAGGGTGAGAACAGCCCAGGAAAGCTGTGGCTGCCCCTGGACCCCTGGCAGTGCCCAAGGCCAGGCTGGACACTGGGGCTGGAGCAGCCTGGGACAGTGGGAGGTGTCCCTGTCATGGCAGGGGTGGCATTGGTGGGCTCTGAGGTCCCTCAAAACCATTCCAGGATTGTGTGACAATGATATTTCCTCACAGATGTCCAAGCACCTGGACACTGCCACTAAACACTTCAGGGAAAATGGTCCTTGCTGTCACTGTCCTCATGGACAGCACAACCAAATCAGCCACGGGGCCACCGTCTCTGAGGGTAAACCCTGCCCTGGAGCACCCCAGCAGCTCCACTTCCCTGCACTGGGGAATTCAGGCCCTGCCAGAGCTCCCCTGCCCTGTGACGCCTCCAGGCCAGGATCCCCCGGGAGAAGGGCAGGGGGGACAGGGCCCTGCTCCACCGGGAGCCTGCCTGGGATAATTGCCGGGATAACGAGCGGGATTAACGAGCTGCTGCCCTGCAGCACCGGGCTCCGGCTGCAGCAGCTCAGAGCAGGCAGGAACAGACCCAGGCCGAGGATTTCCCTGGCACCGGCTCCGGGCTGCCCTGAGCTCACACGGAGGCAGAGTCCCCAACAGCTGGGGTGTTGGGACATCAACAGGGACACCTCTGCTGACTCCAGGACACCTCTGTCCACTACAGGGACACCTCTGTTCACCCCAGGGACACCTCTGTCCACCCCAGGGACACCTCTGTTCACCCCAGGGACACCTCTGTCCATCTCAGGACACCTCTGCTGATCCCACTGCCACCTCTGCCCTCCCCAGGGACACCTCTGGTCACCCCAGGGCACCTCTGCCCACCCCAGAACACCTCTGCCCACCTCATGGACACCTCTGCCCACCCCAGGGTCACCGCTGTCCACCCCAGGACACCTCTGTCCACCCCAGGACACCTCTGCCCACCCCAGGGACACCTCTGCCCTCCCCAGGACACCTCTGCTCACCCCATGGGCACAGTAAGAGCTGCCCCAGGCCACCAAAGGGACACTTCCCAGCCTGGCTGTTGGCAGCAGTTTGGATTTTTGCCATCCCAGACATGCTGGGCACAGAGAGATGGAGAAAATCCTGCTGGAGTGACAATGCTGGGATACCACCCTGGATAAAAGCTTTCCAAGGTGGATGTTCACCTGAATTCATGGCAGGATTTTTAGTTTCAGTGTTAAAATAATTCTTCTTTATTATTTTAGAGGGAATAAAATGTTCAGGGCTTTGAAAGCCTTTTGGGCAGCATAGATTTACACACACAGGAGTGCAGCAATCCCAGAGCCCAGAGGAGCCTTGTGAGGCCTAAGGGTGGATTCCAGATTCACACAAACCCTGGACAATCCCACACTGGGAGCAGCCCCACACCTGGAGGGAGAGGACAGGGGGTTTTGTCACCAGAACTTCTCTCCTGGTGTCCCCCCTCTGCCCTCTGGTTGGAGGGACCCCACAGCCCACCCAGTGCCACCCCTGCCATGGCAGGGACACCTCCCACTGTCCCAGGCTGCTCCAGCCCCAGTGTCCAGCCTGGCCTTGGGCACTGCCAGGGATGCAGGGGCAGCCACAGCTGCTCTGGGCACCCTGTGCCAGGGCCTGCCCACCCTGCCAGGGAACAATTCCTGATGCCCAAGAGCCCATCCAGCCCTGCCCTCTGGCACTGGGAGCCATTCCCTGGCTCCTGTCCCTGCAGCCCTTGTCCCCAGTCCCTCTGCAGCTCTCCTGGAGCCCCTTCAGGTCCTGGCAGGCACAACTGGGTGACCCCGGAGCCTCCTCAGGTACAGGAGCTTGGGAAGCAGAGCCTTCCTGCAGCCAGTGGAGCATTTCAGGGTGATGATTTTAATGCCATTTCAGCACTCTGGAACCAGGAGGAGCAGAGCAGAGCAGGGCAGGAGCAGCACAAACAAATCTCCACTCCCAGGCTCTGCCTGTCTCAGGCTGGAGGGATTCCACTGTGGGTTTTATTCCCTGCTCACACCCCCGGAATCCCAAATCCTGCAGACTCCTCTCTCCAGAGGCCAAACCACGCCTCTTCCAGGTTTGCTCTTGGAGGAACAAAACTGTCCTGTTTACCCTGACAAAGGACGGGCCAGACTGCGGCTTAATCCGGGCCCATCCGGCCCGCCCTTGGCCGAGCATCCCCGGGGCGAGGGAGGGAATTCCCGCCGGGAGCAGCCCCAGCGCTGCTCTGTATGCAGGGAGCGCCCGCGGCGGGCCCGGCCGGCTTTGTTCACCGGGAACGGGAACCGGCTGGGAACGGAGGGAGAGACCCCGGCTCCGGCATCCCGGGACACGGACAGGGATGGGACAGGGACAGGGACAGGGACAGGGATGGGACAGGGACAGGGATGGGACACGAACATGGACACGGACACGCTCCGTGCCAAGGTGGCACCGCCACCGGGAGGGTCCCAGGGGAGAGGCTGTGCTGGAACCCCGGGCTCTGGGAATTCCAGACTCTCTGTGCTCACAGGCTCTGACCCCCAGGCAAACTCTGCATTTCACCTGGGCCTGGAGAAGGCTCCAAAATTGAGTGACAGCACTGGGACTGTGGGGGTGCAGTTTGGATAGAAGGGTGTGAGATCACAGCGTGCAAAACTCAGAGTTTAAGGGGTTAGAACACAGCAATGGATAGAAAGCAAGGTGGAGGATTTAGGGCAGGGGCCAGTCCTGCTTTTCCACCTTCTCCTTCACGGCTCTGGGTGGTGTTTGGTGATTGGGTAGAAAAGTCCTCATTGTGGGCCAGGGGTGGTTGGGTATTGGGTTAAAATTAAAATAATTTAGTGTCATTTCTTAATTGGACAGTTTGTCCTTAAAAGGCCTTGCAGAGAGAGAGATGGGGCCATGTTTCAGTTTGTTAGCAGAAGTGCTCACGGTCTGTGAGACTGTAACAGAGATAAGAACTATTGGAACAGAAACAACGTCTCTTAATCCTGACTCTAACAGGAAAATAAGATAAAAAAGCAACACAGCCTGAATCACCTACAGGAATTTTTTCCCTGGGTTTGGGGATATCAATGAATGGGGTGTGTCCTGCACCCCTCCTGCTGAGCAGGAGTCACTCAGCCTGTGCTGATGCCTCTGTGTGGGTTCTCCAAAGGCTCCTCTGGCAGGAGGGGTTTGGTGAGGGCAGCTTTGGCCAGACCACGATGGGTGAGACACTTTTCCAGCATCTCCCTGTCCAAACCCTCCCTGTCCCAGCTGCTCACCCTCGGTGAAGTTGGGAATGGAATGAGAAGGAGGGAAAGGGTGAGAAGGAGCTGCAGCAGGGCCACCTGCAGAGCAGGGCTGGCCATTCCCAGTGCTTGGTGTGTCTGCTCTGCCAAACCCTCCCCACCAAACAGCCACCCACAGGCACAGCAATCACTTCTCTGCTTTCCAGGGCAGAGGCCGTGCTGCCTGCACTGCTCCTCCCTTTGCTGCTCCCAGGGGATTCTCACAGGGGTTTCACTTCCCCTCACCCCACAAGACCAACTGTGGGCTGGGTGCAGGGGGGAACTTGGGTGTTATTGCACTCAGCACCAAAACCTGAACAACTGAGGGACATAAATCCCATTGAACAAAGTGCCCAGAGTGCCTGAGGTTCCTCACTGCTGCCTTGTGTCTCCTGCGAAGCTCCAACAAAACCCATCAGAGCTGCCACGTGCAGTGATGGCACCGACCTCGGGGTGAATTCCATCGACAGCTTCCCATGGCAGACACTCCTTAGATCCCACACAGGAATCCTTCAGATCCCACACAGGGATCCCTTAGATCCCACAAGGGGAATCCCAGGATCCCTGAGACTGGCAAAGCCCTCCCAGGCCAGGCAGTGCCAGCTGTGCCCCAGGCCCACCTTGTCCCCAGCCCAGAGCACTCAGGGCCACCTCCAGCCCTTGCTGGGACACCTGCAGGGATGGGCACTCCAAAGCTCCCTGGGCAGCCCCTGCCAAGGCCTGAGCTCCCTTTCCATGGACAAATCCTGCTGCTGCCCAAGCTGAGCCTCCCCTGGCCCAGCCTGAGGCCGTTCCCTCTCCTCCTGTCCCTGTTCCTGGAGCACAGCCCGGCCCCCCCGGCTGTCCCCTCCTGTCAGGGACTTGTGCAGAGCCACAAGGTCCCCCTGAGCCTCCTTTTCTCCAGGCTCAGCCCCTTCCCAGCTCCCTCAGGAATTCTCCAGCCCCTTCCCAGCTCCCTCAGGAATTCTCCAGCCCCTTCCCAGCTCCCTCAGGAATTCTCCAGCCCCTTCCCAGCTCCCTCAGGAATGCTCCAGCCCCTTCTCAGCTCCCTTCCCAGCCCTGGACACGCTCCAGCCCCTCCAGGGCTCTCCTGCAGGACCCAGAACCAGAAGCAAAACTCCTTTCCTTGCTCTCCCCCGGGGCCTCTTGAGCCACTGCCACCTCTGACCCCTGGGGAAGTGCCACCTGTGCAGGGCATTTTCCAAACTTTCTGACAAACCCAAAGGGACGAGGAGGGCACTCCCCCCACTCACTCCGTGGGCACAGCTCCTGTTCCAGCCCAGCAGCTGCTCTGTGCTCTGCTGGATCCATGGGGCAGCCTGGGATTTTCCGAGGCTCCTGAGGGAGCCCGGCTGTGTCTGACTGTGGTGGGATCCGTGTCTGCTGCCCCTGGCAATGCCAGCCCCGCACCCCAGGCTCCCCAGGGCGAGGGGATTTGGCACCTCAGCTCTGCATCCTCGGGCCCAGGGCCGGATCCAGAGCCCCCCTCACCTTTTGGCACCTGGGAGGGCCCGGGCTCCTTTCTGGGCGCACAGAGGGTTCTGCTTCCTGCAGCGGGCCAGGTGAAGGGAACAGAGCCGCTCTGTGCCCCGAGCGCGGCCCCGCTCCCGCAGGTGCTGCAGGAACTTGGCCAGCCCTCCCCCGCCACATCCATTACCTTTTGGACGCCTCTAATTAATCATTCATCCCTTTCTGGGCAGGGAGAATGGGAGCTTCGCCCGGCGCGGCCCCGGGCCCGGCTGCCCCCCCGGTTTGTTCCCTTTCAGCCGCGCTCTTCCTGCCGCTTTCTGCCCCCTCAATGGGCCAGGAGCGAAGCCGGATGGATGGCTGGATGGCTGGAGCGCTGGGAAATGACTTCAGAGCCACCTTTGTTCGCCGCCCGCTCTCGCTGCCCGCTCTTGGCCGCGCGTCGCTGTGCAGGGAGCGCGCCGAAGGCTCCGGCCGGGAGCGCTCCCACCTTTTCTGGGGAGCGGGGAGAGGCCGGGCCGAGCTGGCAGCCCCGGGCAGCACCGCTGGCCGTGGCACGGCGCTTTGTGCTCCGAATTAGGCACAGCCTTGCGAGCAAATTGTCCCTTTGCACGGGGGCGGTGTGAGCCCCGCAGAGCGCCTGGCTGGCTCCGGGGGCTCCGGGGCACTCCCGGCCCCCGGGACAGAGCCAAGGCTGGCACAGGGCTGCGGGCACCGCTCCGGGACTGCACCGCCCGCTGGCACGGCCCGGCTGCCCACAGCCTGGATCTGCACCCATTTTCTGCCGTGTAACGTGGTTAAAGCCAGCATTTGACTGCTCATTTCAAGGTATTTGACGAAGAAAAGCTCCCTAACTTCCCCGTCCTCGGTAATTTCAGTGAGTTAAACCCGTGGGTAACTGCACTGAGGTGTGCTGGGGTAACCGAGCCCAGCCAGCTGCTGCAAGGGGAGATAAACGCACTCGAGTTGTTCTGGTGTCATTTGTACTGAGGCTCCTGCTGTGTCTGCAGCAAATTATGAATATTCACTGCACAGAACCATTTGCAAGGGGCATTTCAGTTGGCTTTTGGAGTGGCTGCACTGAACAGAAACAGCAACTGAGCTGGAATTAGGAATGACTCAATGCACCCTTTGCACACCTCAGCCTGCATGTGGGAAATGGATTATTGGTGTGAAAATGGGAAAAACGAGAACCCACCACAACCAGCACACACACCACCCTCTAAAACCCCACAGAGCGTCAGCTCAGGGCTGTGCTCGCCCTGCTGAATTCCCACCCGTCCCCCTCACAGCACAAAGGCTTTGGCCTCTGTTGGCTTGTGAGTTTGGGTGGCTCTGGTGAGGCACAAGGCGCTGTGCTGGGGGCGCCCCGAGTCCCTGCAACAGAGCTGGGAGTGACCCCAGGGGGACCCCGAGTCCCTGCAGCAGAGCTGGGAGTGACCCCAGAGCAGGGGGGCCCCTCGGGGTGTCCCTGCTGCAGGACCCCGGGCTGGAACAGGATCAGAGCTTGAGGAGTCCCCAGAAACCCCCAGGCAGGAGCTGAGTGTTGAAGAGGACCCGGCCCAAGCTGCTCCCTCCCGGTGTGGTTCTCTCCTCTTCCCACACACGTTTCCCTGGTTCTTCCCGTGGAGTTTATCTTCTCCACAAACCCTGAGTGCTGCAGCACTTCCGCTAACAAATTAAAAATTGCCCCCATTTCTCTCTCTCCAAGGTCTTTTAAGCACAAACTGTCCAATTAAGAAATGACACTAAATTATTTTTACTTTTAACCCAATACCCAACCACCCCTGGCCCACAATGAGGACTTTTCTACCCAATTACCAAACACCACCCAGAGCCGTGAAGGAGAAGGTGACAAAGCAGGACTGGCCTCTGCCCTAAATCCTCCACCTTGCTTTCTATCCATTGCTGTGTTCTAACCCCTTAAACTCTGAGTTTTGCACGCTGTGATCTCACACCCTTCTATCCAAACTGCACCCCCACAGTCCCAGTGCTGTCACTCAATTTTGGAGCCTTCTCCAGGCCCAGGTGAAATGCAGAGTTTGCCTGGGGGTCAGTGCCTGTGAGCACAGAGAGTCTGGAATTCCCAGAGCCCGGGGTTCCAGCACCCCCACTCCGATTTCCCGGCCCTTCCCCCTGTCCTCCCCTCCCGTCCAGGGTGGAGACCCCAGCACTCCCCCACCGCAGGAGCCTTTCCTCTCCTTTCCTCCCTTTCCTCTCCTTTCCTCTCCTTTCCTCCCTTTCCTCTCCTTTCCTCCCTTTCCTCTCCTTTCCTCCCTTTCCTCCCTTTCCTCTCCTTTCCTCTCCTTTCCTCGTCTTTCCTCCCTTTCCTCGCCTTTCCTCCCTTTCCTCTCCTTTCCTCTCCTTTCCTCCCTTTCCTCTCCTTTCCTCCCTTTCCTCCCTTTCCTCTCTTTCCTCTCCTTTCCTCCCTTTCCTCCCTTTCCTCTCCTTTCCTCCCTTTCCTCTCCTTTCCTCCCTTTCCTCCCTTTCCTCTCCTTTCCTCTCCTTTCCTCCCTTTCCTCTCCTTTCCTCTCTTTCCTCCCTTTCCTCCCTTTCCTCTCCTTTCTTCCCTTTCCTCCCTTTCCTGTCCTTTCCTCCGTTTCCTCCGTTTCCTCCGTTTCCTCCCTTTCCTCCCTTTCCTGTCCTTTCCTCCGTTTCCTCCGTTTCCTCCGTTTCCTCCCTTTCCTCTCCTTTCCTCCCTTTCCTCCCTTTCCTCTCCTTTCCTCATCTTTCCTCCCTTTCCTCTCCTTTCCTCTCCTTTCCTCCCTTTCCTCCCTTTCCTCTCCTTTCCTCATCTTTCCTCCCTTTCCTCTCCTTTCCTCTCCTTTCCTCCCTTTCCTCCCTTTCCTCTCCTTTCCTCCCT
The DNA here is from genome assembly GCF_021018805.1 of Prinia subflava. Taxonomy (NCBI): domain Eukaryota; kingdom Metazoa; phylum Chordata; class Aves; order Passeriformes; family Cisticolidae; genus Prinia; species Prinia subflava. The sequence goes on along the minus strand of NC_086249.1, from coordinate 107,112,173 downwards.
TTCCTCGCCTTTCCTCCCTTTCCTCTCCTTTCCTCTCCTTTCCTCCCTTTCCTCTCCTTTCCTCTCCTTTCCTCTCCTTTCCTCCCTTTCCTCTCCTTTCCTCCCTTTCCTCTTCTTTCCTCCCTTTCCTCTCCTTTCCTCCCTTTCCTCTCTTTCCTCTCCTTTCCTCCCTTTCTTCTCCTTTCCTCCCTTTCCTCCCTTTCCTCCCTTTCCTCCCTTTCCTCTCCTTTCCTCCCTTTCTTCTCCTTTCCTCCCTTTCCTCCCTTTCCTCCCTTTCCTCCCTTTCCTCTCCTTTCCTCCCTTTCCTCCCTTTCCTCTCCTTTCCTCCCTTTCTTCTCCTTTCCTCCCTTTCCTCCCTTTCCTCCCTTTCCTCATCTTTCCTCCCTTTCCTCCCTTTCCTCCCTTTCCTCCCTTTCCTCCCTTTCCTCCCTTTCCTCCCTTTCCTCCTTTTCCCCCTTCCCCGCTGCCATCACAAGGTGACCGCGGCACAAAGGCGCGGTCCCCGTGCCAAGTCTGTGCCGGCGGAGGCGGCTCGGTGCCACGGCCGTGCCGTGCCAGGGGCTCTGCCAGCCGGGAGGAGACCCCCGCTCCTTTCCAAGGGGATTTCTGCCTTCCTTTCACTCTTTGTGCCTTTTCCTCTCCGAGAGCTGGGGAATGAAAAGAAAGGGAAGGGATGGTGGCCACCAGGATTGAACTCTTGCAACAATAACTAAAACCTTTTGGGGTTTAATGTATTTTTTTCTTTCCAGGGATGAAAAATACCCCTCCAGGAGGAAAAAAATCCAACAAAACAATCGAGCCCCTGCAGGGCAGCAGGAGCTGGACTTCAATGGTGTTGTGGGTCCCTTCCAGCTCAGGATTTTCTGTGATTCTATCAAGTCCAAGCAGTCATTCACAGCTTTGAGCCTGGTGCATTTTGTTGAGCAGAAGAATCACAGAATCCTCAAAGCTGGACGAGATCTTTAAGACCACCAAGACCAACTGTCAGCCCAGCACTTTTAGTGTAAAATACCCTGTATTCTACCCCTGTAATTCCCTTGGAGAAGGAAAATGGTGTGTGAGTGCCCAGAGCCGCTCTCCCACAGCAGGAGCTGCCTGGGACCTCGGGGTGCTGTTGCTGGAGCAGAGGTTGTGAACAGGGTGTGAAACAGAGAAACAGGAGAAGAGGATCAGGAAAACCCTCAAATCTCCATCTTCTTCCTGGCTTCACTTTGGACAAGAAGGAAAAAAATCCCATCTCCCTCCCAGGAAGGGTCCTGGAGCCCCTTCCTGTGACCAGGAACCCCCAAAGGGCAGCCGTGGTTCCCTCCAGAGTCCTCCCTCTCCCAGTCCCCTCCTCTCCTGTCCAGGGGAGGTTTGTCTGTGTGAGGGACACTGTTCACACGGACCCTGCTCCTGGGACAGTGGGAGGTGTCCCTGCCATGGCAGGGGTGGCCCTGGAAGGGCTTTGAGGTCCCTCCCAACCCAGCCACTCCACGATTCAATTAGAAAGACCCTCCTCAGGAACCTCAGTGCCAGCAGCTGCCCCAGGACAGCCCCTCATGTTCCCACCCTGTCACTCTGTCTTCTGGTTTTGAAGACTTTTCTAAGCATTCTGTAATGTTCTTCATATTGGAGTCAGAATTTTTACTCTCACAGTTTGTACTATAAACAATGGCCAAAATTACAGAAGGCTTAGAAAAGTCTTCAAAACCAAGGTGACACCACTCACCTGCCCTCGGTTCTTCCTCTGTGCTGAATTTCTGCAGAGGTTTTGGTGAGGAGCCCCAGGAGAACGGGGAGTCTGTTTGCAAGACAAGCTCTGAACTCTGGAAGCACAAATCCCCGGAGTGAGAGCTTTGCTCTGCCTCTGCCTCCTCACAGTGTGAGGAAGTTTCTCTTTTTTCTTCCCGGATCTGGGCATTTCAGCCAGCAGGAAAATGGCAGAAAGTGCTTCCAATTTAGCATTTGTCAGAGCACGAGGGGTTTTGGGAGAGGAGGGGCTGCTGAAGGGTCCCTGACACCTGTGGGTGTTCCAGGATTCGCACACAGCTCTGCCCTCAGCAGCATGGGAAGCACATTTGCTGCTCAGGAGGGTTTTGTGTGTTATGAGCCAGGGCACTGCTGGCCATGGAGTGATGTCCCTCAGGTCTGAACACCCAGGAGAGGCCTGCAACCCCCACCCCCTGCATTCCCTCAGGAAAACGCTGCACAGGGGAATGGCTGGGCTCTGTGAGAGTGGAGTGGTGAAACACCAGAGCCCTGACTGCACTCCCTGACTCCCGAAGGCAGGGGAGTCCCTGGGGCCAGGAGGGACATCCCTGTCCCGGGGACACCAGGGACACCATCACCGTCCAGAGGGAAGGGACTGTCCCACTCTGCCCTGGGCTGGGGCAGCCTCGCCTCCAGTGCTGGGGACACTTCTGGGTGTCTCAATAAAGGATCAGAAGCTCAGGCTCCTCTGCTCCAGCTGGACATTCCAGGTGTTCCCTCCTGGGCCAGCTGCAGGCGCTCCCTGGTGCTGTCCCTGTGGCAGGAGCAGAGCCCGGAGCTGTCCCTGCGCTGCCCTCGGGAGGAGCTGCAGCCCCGGGGAGCTCTGACCTCAGGCTGCTCCAGGCTCAGCCGGACATTCCAGGTGTCCTAATCCACTCCTTTTGTCAGCACCTTGGCAGCCCTAAAGGTCTAATATTTAACAACTAGATAATAAATATTAACTGGAGCTGCTGGAGGTGCCGTGCCCTGGCGTTGCCAGCTGGGAGGGGATGTTCTGTCACCAGCCCTGGCACTTGGCGGGGACAGCGCTGGCACAACGCAGCCAAACCCTGCCAGGGCACAGCAGCAGGACGAGCGGGGTGCTGCTCTGCATTTGAATCCGTGAGCACAAACGGAGATAGTCCCGGAGCCCTGGAGAGAAAGGCCCGTCCTCCAGGAACAGCCTGGAGACCAAAGAATTCCGCCCGCCGGCCCCGCCGCTGGCCAGGCAGCGCCGTGGAAAAGAACCAGTGACTTTGTCCCGGCGCTGAATGCGGCTCCGAGGCCGGCCCAGATGGTCATTGTGCGACTTGGGTGGTGGCAGGATGCGGGATGCAGGTTGGGCAGCTTGAGCAGCCCCCGGGAAAGCCTTGCCAAGCATTCAGCGCCGGGCTGGCACCGCGGCCGGGCTGGCACCGCGGCCGGGCGGGCACGGCGGGCTCCGGGCGCTGCCCGCATTGCAGCACCCGCGGCAAGAAAGGAAGGGATGAGAGAGGAGCGGGAGCCTCGGGCTGCGGCGGGACACGGGCACGGAATCCCAAATGAGAGCAGCTCCTCCGAGCCCGGCCCGGGGGAAGCCTCTCCCTGCTCCTGCTGAATCCTCATTTCAAAAATTAAAATTTTACCCGAGTTAGAAGCGATGTATATCAATTAGAATGGAAGTTAAACCCCCCCACAAAGTACAATGTATATTAATTAGAATATAAATTTTAAAACCCTTCCACAAACTACAATGCGTATTAATTAGAATGCAAGTTTTAAAAACCTCATAAACTACAATGTGTATTAATTAGAATGCAAGTTAAACCCCCCCAAACTACAATGTATATTAATTAGAATGTAAGTTAACCCCCCCACAAACTACAATGTATATTAATTAGAATGTAAGTTTAAAAACTACAAAACTACAAACTACACAAACTACAATGCATATTAATTAGAATGTAAGTTAACCCCCCCAAACTACAATGTATATTAATTAGAATGCAAGTTGAAAAACTACAAAACTACAAACTACACAAACTACAATGTATATTAATTAGAATGTAAGTTTTAAAACCCCCCACAAAGTACAATGTCTATGAATTAGAATGCAAGTTAAAAACCCCCCACAAATTACAATGTATATTAATTAGAATGTAAGTTTAAAAATCCCCACAAACTAACGATTATTAGATGCTTAAGCCAAGGCTAAATGATAAATTGCTTGCCGTTATGTGCCTGTTTGGGCTTTGTTTATAAAAGGAAATAGGATAAATAAACTGACATAAAACCAGATTGAACCAATGGAACCATGAGTAGCACCCAGACCTTTTACTGATCAATCACAAAGTAGGAGACACCAAACTGTGCCAGAGGATCCCAAAAGCTGCCAGCAGCAGGAAGGCAGAAAAGTCTTTGTGAGGAAGACGTTCCTGACTTCATCCTTAAAGACCCAATTGGAGAGCACAGACCCAGCTCAGGGACGTGTGAAGGACTTTGAGCCTCCCTTTAACGCGGAGCAAAGCACGAGAGGAGCCAGAGTAACGCACATGTACCGCATGCGAGGCTCTGGGACAGAAACAGAGGGCACAGAGCCTTGGAACTCACTGGCACCGCTCGGGAGGTGACTCCTGTGCCACCCAAAGTCACAATAAACACAGCACTGCCTGACTTTATCAAGTTCAAAACGCTTTATCGGTGATCTTATCAGAGAATCAGCGATTCACTGACCTCCCGAGGCAGCCCCAGGTGCGGCTGCCGCAGGTCCCAGCTGAGCAGCAGAATCCAAAGAAAATCCACTTTTTCTTTTCTTTTTTCTTTCTTTTTTTTTTTTGTGGGGGCGGGGTTTGTGTGGAGGGTTTTTTTGGTTTTTGGGGTTTTGTTTGCTTGTTCGTTTGTTGTTGGTTTTGTTTTGTTTTGGGTTTTTGTGGGGTTGGTTGGTTGTTTGTTTGTGGGTTTTTTTGTTATTGTTATTGGTTTTGGTTTTTTTCCCACAAAAGGACTTCAAGGAGACACCCAGAATTTCTGGGGTCTTGGTTTGGGAATGTCACTGGCCCCTTGCAAAGCAGCTGCTGGGCAGCCTGGGAGAAGTTCAAAACTTTAACTGGTCTTTAAATACAGGGGAGGGATAAATACGATTAACTGAAACATGAAAATGAATGAATATTGAAAATTAAGCTGTGAAATATTTCATTTCATATTTCATCTTTTAAGATGAAAATTGAAATACGAATATGAAAATTATTATTAATTTTTAATTTATTTGTGACTCTGCTAGTTCCAGTTTTGTGCTGGGGTCACACTTCACTGGTCAGCAGTTTTGGAGCCCCTTTTTTATGGTTGTTTTCCAAACAAATCTTTGATTTCTGTGTGAATTCCCCCACCAGCAGCACCCACCCTGCTGACAGCTAACCCGAGTTCTACTGAAAGATGAAAAACCAGCCCCAAACCTCAGCCAGACTCCCCAGGCTCGCTCCGATGCTTTGTCTGACCCAAAGCAATGGAAATAAGTGTGAGGCCGTGGCACAGCCCAGAGAAAACCCCAATCCAGTCAGATCATTATCTGGATGGGTGGATACCTTAATCAGATTATTGATTTATTAAACACTATTCAGCTTCTGGGGGGTTTGAGCAGCTCTGAAGGTTTTGTTGCGACACAAATCGCTGCTCACACAGACCCAGCAGATTTCTTGCCTGCTCCTTTAATTAAAGCCTTAATCTCATTCCCTGCCAGTTTTCCTCCGAGTGGCCCTTGGAAACCACCAGGACAAAATCCTTTTGCTCTTACAGAGTGTCCAACCCCAAGATCAGAGAGTGCAGCAGGACAGGGGCAAACTTCTAAAAGAAAGTGACTTTTGTCCTGGCCAGCATGAGGCCAGGTAGCAGCCTTCATTAATTAATTAAAATGTCCCACTGGAGCCACAGAACTTCTCACAAAAAGGCTGAAACAGGCTAAAAATAAAAAGCACCCGTGCAGGGTTGTAGGGACACTGGTTTGGAGGTGAATGTTGGGAACCACAGCTTTGGGAGCAGCACCCACGATTTAAAAACAAAAGAGGCTCTTCTGTCCCCTCCTGGTGCTGGCAGGAATCAGTGGGTCACGGTGGCTTTGTCCTCCCCAGGAGTGGCTGATAAATCCCCCAGTTCTGGGATCAATCTGGATCCAAAGGGATCTCTGAAAAATTCACACCTGGAGCCTCCTGCACACACAACAGAGCGGGAGGGAAAAGGTACCCAGAGCCAAGAAAGTGTTTGGTTCTGAACTGAAGGGCTGTGAGGGAGGAGAAAGGAAGGAAAGAAATCCAAATATGAGGCTCAGATCATCTTCTACTCCTCAGGATTTCTGGGTTTAAACCCCCCCTTATATCAAGCTGGCATTTATTGGAATTTTTTCATTTCACTTCCATAAAGAACTGGTTATGAAAGGGCTTCAGATCAGATTTTTCACGTTAGAATGGTCGAAGGTTGATGGAATTGTGCAACAGCAGCAGAGTTCTGGTTCTCTGGGTGCAGAGGGTGTTTTCCAGCTGACTCAAGAGTTAAAATCCTTCTCTTTTCTTTGGGCACTCCTCGAACAAATCCCAAAATGTTGCTCCAGCTCAGCTGCCTGGGGCAACGTCTGCAGAAAACTCCTCCAGGGGGACATTTCCCACCTTGTCCCCTGTGCTGGCCCGTGCAAAGCATCCACGAATGCTTCCAGGACTGTGGGCTGAGCACAGGAAATTCAGAGAAATTTCATGGATACAGAGAATCCCAGACTGGTTTGGGTTGGGAGGGACCTCAGAGCCCACCCAGAGCCACCCCTACCACGGCAGGGACACCTCCCACTGTCCCAGGCTGCTCCAGCCCCAGTGTCCAGCCTGGCCTTGGGCACTGCCAGGGATGCAGGGGCAGCCACAGCTGCTCTGGGCACCCTGTGCCAGGGCCTGACATTCCTTGGCAGCTTTTTCCCTTAATCCATTCCAGGCCAGGTTGGATGGGCCTTGGAACAACCTGCGATTGTGGAAGGTGTCCCTGCCCATGGAACAAAATGATCTTTAATGTCCCCCCACCCTGTAACAAATTCTGGGATTCAATGATTTTTAGTTCATATTGGTTAGGAATTAACATCTCTGGGGATACATTATGGGTTTAGGCTTCAAATTCCCGTGGAATTAAAAAAAAAAAAAAAAAAAAAAAGAACAGCAGGGGCTGCCCAGGGAGCTTTGGAGTGCCCATCCCTGCAGGTGTCCCAGCAAGGGCTGGAGGTGGCCCTGAGTGCTCTGGGCTGGGGACAAGGTGGGCCTGGGGCACAGCTGGCACTGCCTGGGCTGGGAGGGCTTTGCCAGCTCAGGGATTTGGGGATTCTCTGAACGAGTCACTCCTGCAGTCACAGGAATTTTAGTCCCTGCTCTGGAGCCATGGAAGTTGCTGCAACACGGGTGACAAGCCCCTGTTTGTTTGTGGTTTTTGAGATATCAGTTTATTTTTATTGTGATTAAAAACCTCTGGGTCTGTTTAAATGCAGGATTTTGGTAAAGGAGAGGGACCCAAACTGTTGGTGTTCATCCCTGCAGAGTCTGAGTGTCCCTTCCAATCCTCTCCCTGCAGGAGTCTGCCCTGAGCTGGGTTTTTATCCTATCTGGGAAAATAAAAACCCGACAGCCTGAGGCCTTGGGAATAATTCAGTCACTGGGAATTAGGCCCCTCTTCTGGGAAGGAAAAAGAAATGAGAGAAAAAAGAACCCCCCAAACCCACCTCTCTCAATGGATTTCACTTGCGAAAAAAATCTGCACGGGCTCCCAGACTGAAGCAAACTAAAGACATCTCCCACATCCTTGGTCTTATTCCAAAGAAATTCCCTGCCTGACATATGTAAGATCAATGAAACAATACCATGGCAATAATTACCAGGGCAGTAATGAAATTGGAAGGAGAGAGACAGCAGGCAGAAGACCTTGAAACAAAATATCCAGCCTTATTTAGCCTGGTTTGGGTTTGGGGTGGGTTTTTTTATGTCAGGGGTTTTTTTTGAGTGGCAAAGTAGCCCCACTTGTCAATCAGCCACCTCGCAGCTCTAATGGATTCTGGTGTTTAGGGGGTCAGCCCCGAATTTAATTTAACATCTTACAATACGCCCACATGGCCAGAAAATGTGGCCAGCTTGATAGGGTTCACTGAGCCAAAGGAGTGGGACCAAAACAGGGCATTAATGTATAGGGGAAGAATGGCTGCAATCAGTTCCCTTGTGAATTGGACAGAGAACTTGGAGCTGAGGCAATTATCAGCCATCGGGGATTAATAGGGAAGTGTGAATGCCAAGCTGTATATGTTAGGGGCAGAATATGTTGCCTATAGAAAACAACAAAGAGCGTTTCTTACTATTAAGTGAGATTAAACGTAATGGCCTGATTTAATCACAAAGGCAGAATTAAATTCAGATGGCAACTTCAAAGTGGACACATGCACAGAGCCCAGTGCATACATTTACATATAGCTGGCATAGCTTGGCTCCCAGCACAATGGGAGAAACTTTCTTTGGCCACTTAAACAATTTTCTATTCTTGGCTTTTTTGTGAACACTCACTGTATTTAGCCCGAAATTGCTGTTGGTTAATAAGATGGAGCTAAGAGTTATATTTATTCATGGAAGCCGTACTTTTTAATTCTTTCAAGGAAAAAAAAAGAAAAAAAGAAATTCCACAAAAAAACCCAACCAAACAAAAAAACCCCCACAAACCCCAACACACCAAGCCCACGGCAGAGGGTCAGGGAGAACAGGAGGCTGGGATCCCGGAGAGCTGCTGGGCTGCCCAGCCCTGCCCAGCCCTGCCCTGCCCTGCCCTGCACAGCCCTGCCCAGCCCAGCCCAGCCCTGCCCTGCCCAGCCCTTCCCTGCCCTGCCCTGCCCTGCCCTGCCCAGCCCTGCCCAGCCCAGCCCTGCCCAGCCCAGCCCTGCCCTGCCCTGCCCTGCCCACGGAGGTGTCCCTGCTCCCTGAGCTTCCCTGTGCTCTCCTCCAGGGCTCCAGGGGGACTCTCCAGGGTCACTCTGCCTGGCCATATTCACCCCCCATTCCCCAATTCCCTCCTTCCCCAGGGATGGATCACTGGAAGAGGAGCAGGGCCAGGGCCTGACCTGCTTTGCTCCTTCTTGTCCAGTTTTGCTGGGCCTGCCCCTCCTGTGGGTGCCACCAGGGATCTTCCCAAGGACATCAAGTCCTGCTGGTGTTCCTGGGGTGACAGTCCTGCCTTGGCTGGGCTGGGTTGGGGAGCTCAAGGCAGCACATTCCTGTTCCCTCATGTTCCACAGGCTGTGATGGAGAGAGCCCAGAGGAGGCTCCAGGATGGGCAGAGGGCTGGAGCAGCTCTGCTGGCAGGAAAGGCTGGCACAGCTGGCATTGCTCAGCCTGGGCAGGAGAAGCTCTGGGCTGAGCTCAGGGTGGCCTTGCAGGGCCTGAAGGAGCCCCAGGAGAGCTGGAGAGAGACAATTGCCAAGGGCTGCAGGGACAGGAGCCAGGGAATGGCTCCCAGTGCCAGAGGGCAGGGCTGGATGGGCTCTTGGGAATCAGGAATTGTTCCCTGGCAGGGTGGGCAGGCCCTGGCACAGGGTGCCCAGAGCAGCTGTGGCTGCCCCTGCATCCCTGGCAGTGCCCAAGGCCAGGCTGGACACTGGGGCTGGAGCAGCCTGGGACAGTGGGAGGTGTCCCTGCCATGGCAGGGCTGGCACTGGGTGGGATTTAAGGTCCTCCCAACCCAACCATTCCATGATTCCATGTGGAATGCCCACTCAGACTTGGGCAGGAGCCTCCCTGCACACACAGAGCTCCCCTCAAGGGCTGGCACAGCAGCAGGGCTGGAGCAGTGCCTGGCACGAGGAGAACACGGGAATGAAAGCCTGGAATGGGAACAGCTCTCGGAACTGGGTGGCACTGGCAGAGCCTCAGCAGCACCCTCAGCAGAAAGGGATCAGGAGCCACAGAGCCAACTGAGACCAACCTACAGCTCCCAATCCTAAAATTCCAATGCTCCAAGTCAGCCCAAGGCAGCTCACAGGGAGAGGAGCAGCGGCTCAGCCCAGCCTTGTGCAGGCTCCAGCCCACCTCACCCGGGAGGAATCTTTAGGGATACACTTTGCAATTGAAAAGGTCCCCTCAGGACGGTTGTTCCTTCTGCTAAAGGAGCCCAAGGCAGCCTCAGAGCACAGGGCCTGAGTTCAGCTCCATCCCAAAAATGCTGAGGTGGATCCCCAAGCTCTGCTCACTCACTGCCCTGACCCTTGGGCTGCCCTCCCCGGGGATGGAGCTTGAACAGATTCCTTCTGAGGGAGGATTTCCCCATGGAAAGGGTGCCCAGGCCTTGGCAGGGGCTGCCCAGGGAGCTTTGGAGTGCCCATCCCTGCAGGTGTCCCAGCAAGGGCTGGAGGTGGCCCTGAGTGCTCTGGGCTGGGGACAAGGTGGGCCTGGGGCACAGCTGGCACTGCCTGGGCTGGGAGGGCTTTGCCAGCCCCTGGGATTTGGGGTTTCTGTGGCCAGAGGAAGCAGAGCAGAAGCTCTCTTCCATCAGTTCACAGCAGAGCTAGTGGCCCTGTGGGCAAGGGCCCAACACCACTGCCATGATCAGCCCCTCAGGGTGTCTCCTCTGCAGTCCCCTCTCCCCAGCCCCATGAAGTTCTGTCCCCTTGAGGCCCTGCCTGAGCCCTGCTCTGTGTCCTTGGCTGCTTCCCCTGTCTCAGAGCACCCAGATCCCTTCTCCTGAGTGCTCCCATCCACAGAGCCCCTGGATAAAATCCACATGATCTCCTGGGCCTGAGCTGACCAAACTGCCCCTCTGTCTGCTCAGGATGCCACAGCTCAGGAGGATTTTACATTTGTTTGATATTCCTCCTGGGACCAGCAGCAAGGGCACCAGAGCCTTAAAATAACCCCTCCACGAGTGAGGACCTGAAATCCCTACTCCTATCCCATCAGCATTCCAGCTGGCAGGGGAACACCAACCTTTCCCCTTTTTCTTTGCCAGTTGCTGAGGTGGTGCCACTCAGGCTGGAGCTTTGGAGAATCCATGAATTTTTGGGAGCAGCCACAGACGATGGGACTGGCAGAGCCCCCTCACTCCCACCTTTGGTGCAGCCAGGATGGGAACCTCACCTTCAAAGAGGTGAAACAGCCCAGTGATGCCTTCAGTTTTCCCTTTGCTGTATTGCAGCCCCTGCGCTGCCCAGGGTGCAGCTCTGAGCTCACACTCAGGCTCACTCAGCTCTGCACACAGCAGGGACACAAAACAAATCCTTCTCCTGCTGCACACCAAGGACAGCTGGGACAAGTGTTCAGCCCAAAAGCACAAACAAGGGGGGCTGAAGGGAGAGAACAAGAAGGATGGGACTGCATCACCTGCAGCTGGAATTGGACAATTAAACCCCAATGTGCAAATGGACCAAAACTCATCAAAGTGTGAGAGACCTCGAGACCAGGTGTCCATTTTGTGTCCATGTTGTGCCCATTTTGGGTCCACCTTGGGTGTAGCCCTGGCCAGGCCCTGTCCTGCCCAAGGTGTGTCCTTAAAGGCCTTTTAATAAATCTCTGCTTTATTCTCCAGCTCTGTCCAGTCTCTGCTCCAGCTCAGCCTTCCCAAGGCATCAGTTTCTGGTGACCACGGAGGGATAGTGAGGCATTGCCAGCCCCGGTGCCACTCCTGGAGAGGCAGCTTTCCCTCCCTGCTTTCCCTCCCTGCTCCCTCCCTGCTTTCCCTCCCTGTTCCCTTAGCAGCTTTCCCTCCTTGCTTTCCCTCCCTGCTCCCTTAACCCTGGCAGGCTGGAGGCTCTGAGGACTGGCCCCAATCCTCTCAGCCTGGAGAGGAAGGCCAATTTCCCGGGACAAAAGGCTGGAGTGCCGCAGTGACAGGTCACTCCACACGAGCATTGAAGAGGATCCCGCTAAGCAGGGACAGAATCCGGGACAAGGTCTTAACCCCTGCCTGCCCCTGCGGCCCCAGGGCGGCGCATAAAACATCTGGAGTGCTGAGGGGTGTGGGAGGGATGTGTGAGGGATGGGGAGAGGGATGGACGGAGGGGATGGGCAGAGGGGATGGACAGAGGGGATGGACAGAGGGATGGACAGAGGGATGGACAGAGGGATGGACAGAGGGATGGACAGAGGGGATGAGCAGAGGGGATGAACAGAGGGGATGGACAGAGGGGATGGACAGAGGGATGGGCAGAGGGATGGACAGAGGGATGGACAGAGGGATGGGCAGAGGGATGGACAGAGGGATGGACAGAGGGGATGGACAGAGGGATGGAGAGAGGGGATGAGCAGAGGGATGGACAGAGGGATGGACAGAGGTGATGTGTGAGGGGATGTGTGAGGGATGAGCAGAGGGATGGACAGAGGGATGAGCAGAGGGGATGTGTGAGGGGGTGTGTGAGGGATGTGTGAGGGCTGAGCAGAGGGATGGGCAGAGGGGATGTGTGAGGGATCGACAGAGGGATGAGCAGAGGGGATGTGTGAGGGATGTGTGAGGGATGTGCAGAGGGGATGTGTGAGGGCTGAGCAGAGGGATGGGCAGAGGGATGGGCAGAGGGGATGGGCAGAGGGATGGACAGAGGGATGGACAGAGGGGATGTGTGAGGGATGTGTGAGGGATGTGCAGAGGGGCTCCGCCGTCTCCCGGCAACTGCGGGGGAATGTCCCCGCTATGGCAACAGCGCCGGGCAGGGCCAGCGGCCACGCAGCCTTTGTGGCCCGGGAGGAAAGGTCAGGCTGTTCATTCTTCACCCCCGGGAAGCTCCCGGGGAGCCCCGGCCGGGATTTCCGTGCCCGGCTGTGCTGAGCCCCCCGTGCTGACACCTGGAGAGGCTGCCTGGAACAGGGGCTGGGCAGAGCTGAAGGAATAAAGTGGGGATTTATTGAAAGGCCTTCAAAGGATCCACCCTGGGCAGTGCCAGAGCCTGGCCGTGGCTGCACCCAAGGTGGACACAGGGTCACGAGTGTCACACTGCTATAGTTTTGTGTTATTTATTTATTTATATTGGGGTTAATTGTCCAATTACACTGCAGGTAATGAAGTCCCATCCTCCCAGGTTGCTCTCCTCAGTTCACTGCTGTTTATACCTTTTTACTTACACCTGAGGCTGCAATGCTGTCCTTGGTTGTGGGGCTGGAGAAGGATTGTTTTGTGTGGCTGAGCTGTGAGGAGAGCTGGCCAACACTTTATAAAAGTTCAGAGTTCTGCACTAGTGCAGTAGAGAATCTGGGAAATGGGAAAGCTGAGACTGAAGGCATCAATGCTGACCTCAGCACTGCCCGGGGCTCCCTGGGCACCTGCAGCATCTCCTCCCTGCACAGCATCTTCCCCACACACCTGAGGGTTCTGTGCCCCCCACACCTGGGGGCTCTGTGCCCCCACACCTGATTTTACCAGCCCAAAATGCCCTGCCTGGGCCGAGCTGGCTGTGCTGACCCGTTTGGCACCTCCAGGAGGTGCAAGTGCAGCCACCCCTCCCTGTCCCTGCCCTAGAGTGACCCAGGGGACACAGGAGGGGAGCTAAATCCTGCCCTTGTTCCCCTCCTGGCTCAAGGCGTGGCTTCACTGCAGCTCCTGACCCAGACACCTTTCACTGCCCTTGGGCCCATCCATGGGATGTGGGGATGAATCCCAGACTGGGGTCACTGAGGTGATTTCCAGCCCCCTTCTGCCAGTGCAGCTGCTTGCTGGGAGAGCTGTGGGGAATCAGCCCCCAAACCTTCCCCACCCCAAAGCAGGGCCTCCCTCCTGCCCAGACAAACCCTCCAAAGAGCCACCCCTGGCAGCAGGCAGGGCTCAGTGCCCCACGGCCAGGGCTGGGATGGAGCTCCCTCCTAAACCTCCCCAGTTGCAGAGGGACCAACCGTGGCTTTTTTATCTTCTTTCCTGTCAGAGTCAGGATTAAATGCTCGAGAGATGTTGCTCTGTGTTCAGACTCAGATGTTTGTTAATTCTGATCTGTGTTACAGTCCCACCAGCTGTGAGTTCTAGCTAACAAAGTAGAAAATGGCTCTGTCTCTATCTCTTTCCAAGGTCTTTTAAGCACAAATTATCCAATTGTGAGATGACACCTCAATTATTTTTACTTTTAACCCAATACCCAACCACCCCTGGCCCACAATGAGGACTTTTCTACCCAATTACCAAACACCACCCAGAGCTGTGAAGGAGAAGGTGGAAAAGCAGGACTGGCCTCTGCCCTAAATCCTCCACCTTGCTTTCTATCCATTGCTGTGTTCTAACCCCTTAAACTCTGAGTTTTGCACGCTGTGATCTCACACACTTCTATCCAAACTGCACCCCCACAGTCCCAGTGCTGTCACTCAATTTTGGAGCCTTCTCCAGGCCCAGGTGAAATGCAGAGTTTGCCTGGGGGTCAGAGCCTGTGAGCACAGAGAGTCTGGAATTCCCAGAGCCCGGGGGGGAGAATTCCACCCAGCCTGTGGGGAGAACAGAGCTGGTGCTCTGCCATGGTGCCCTGCCCAGCTGGCCTGGGCTGTTCCTGGTTTCCTTTTCCTTTGCTTCCCCCCCTGAATTCCAGCTCCTTCTGCTTTGCTACTTCAGAGAGCTCCTGGGAGCTGTGTCACACCTGGGACAGGGAGGGTTGCTGGTAAAAGGCCGATATTTCCATTTCTGAGGAGCAGCAGCCCCTCTGGGATGAGCAGAGGGATCTCTGGAGGCTCTTCCAACCGCAGTGTCCTGAGCTGGAATGGCTCTACACCGGTGAAAAGGCACCCCAAAATATTATATTTATATGCCACAAACAAATAAACTTCCCACCACTCCCAGATGAGTCAGAGCACAGCCCTGATCCTCCATCCCTGCTCTCCTGGAGCTGCCCCCAGGGCACACCTGGAACAAACCCAAGTTTTTGTCAGCAAGGGGGTCAAGGTCCTGTCCTCTTGGAACCCTGGGCACTGAGAATTTGAGGCTTTCTATGCTGACAGGCATTGACCCCCAAGAGAACATTGCATCTGATCTGAGGCTGTGGAGAAGGCTCCAAAATTGAGTGACAGCACTGGGACTGTGGGGGTGCAGTTTGGATAGAAGTGTGTGAGATCACAGTGTGCAAAACTCAGAGTTTAAGGGGTTAGAACACAGCAATGGATAGAAAGCAAGGTGGAGGATTTAGGGTACAGGCTAAGTTCCTCTTTCACCTTCTTCATGGGTTTGGGTGGTGCATTGTAATCGGGTGAAAAAATCCACACTGCGGGCCAGGGGTGGTTGGTTATTGGGTTAAAAGTAGAAGTGATTTAGGTGACACCTCACAATTGGACAGTTTGTGCTTTAAAGCCCTTGTACATACAGAGTTAGAGGCATTTCCCACCCTGCTGGCTGAACTCCCAGCTGTGGGGCTGTGCCACAGGTCAGAGTCAGTGAACGCTGAGTCGGGACACACGGACTGCGTGTCCCGGCCCTGCAGCAGGAGGGAGGTCAGAAACCCACCCTGTCCCAGGGCCTGGAACTGCCAGGAAGAACTTGCACAGAGTTCTCTTCCTTTTTAACCAGGAATAAACGTTCTGCCAGCTCCCCAATATTGCCAGGGGTTCCTCTGGATCAGGTTCATAACCATGGGAGAGGAGCAGTGCTGGGGCTGGGGATGGCTCATTTTCACCAGAGGTTCTGCACTGTGACAGATGAGTTTTATTTATCACTGTCAGACATGCCTTGAAATCATCCCAGGGACATGAATATGCAGCAGAGAGAAGGGCACGGGGATGTGGGATGTATGGAGGTGATCAAGGCAAACAACATCACTTAGAAGTTTGAAAGGGATATTTTAGCCTTCATTAGGAAATCACTTTCAAATTATTTGAAAACCACTATGAATACTCATGAGACACCAAAGATTTAGAGCACAGCGTTCAAAGGACCCTGTACAAGCTATTTGTGTAAATGATTCCTTCTAGCAGCTCTCATCTTGCCTGTTTGGAAACTCAGGATTAGGGATTCCGTTGTTTTCAGGGAGGAACTGGTTTAAAAGCAGTAATACCCTCAATATCAGCTCTGCTGTATTGGACCTGAGGACAGGGACAGGCTCAGCAATGCCCAGCTCTCAGCTGCATTCCTCATGGCCTGAATTTTTACACACAGGGCACTGAGGATGCAGCAGGGAGAAATCCCTGCCCTCCTTTGGGAGGAGGGAGGCAGAGCTGGGGCTCTTCCTGCTGGGGGTTTCTCAGCAGTGCCTCCTCCTCCTCCTCCTCCTCCCATTCCATTCCTGACCAGAGCTCCCTGGGCTCAAACTTCCCCCTTTCCTGGAGCTGCCTGCTTTATTCACCTCCTGCTCCGAGGTGGAAAATCCAAGACAGAACCCCCGAGGGTGGCAGAGACCCCCAAGGTCACCGAGCCCAACCTTTGCCCGGTGCCTTTCCAGAACCAGATGGTGCAAAGGCTCCTGCCTGTCCCCTCCACCGCAGGCTGTCCTGGCTGCTGGCAGCAGCCCAAACCCTGGCCCCAGGCTCCCTCAAGGACCTGGACAGCTCAGCAGAGCTCCTGCCCTTCCCACCCTCCCAAACACGTCCCACCCCAAAACCAGGGAATGCCCAGTGACCACAGTGGCCAGTGAATTATTTCATTGCAATAATTACCTTGGGTAAATCTGGGATTCCCGGGATGGAGAGCAAACCCTGTGCTGGGCACAAAAAGGCTCCTTTCTTCCACCTCCCTCCCTTCCCACCTCCCTGGAGCAGCACCCACTCCTCCCTCCCACCAGAGCATCAGAACCGTCCTGACAGTGAAATGAAAACAAAATCAGGAGCAAACCACCCTGCCCAGCTTTATCTTGGCTCTTTGGGGCTGGATTTTATTATCTCTGAGGTGTCACTCTGGCTCTTCCAGCTGCTGGTTATTGTGGTTATCTCACCATGGTGGAGTGCCCATCCCTGGAGGTGTCACCTGGAGGTGGCCCTGAGTGCTCTGGGCTGGGGACAAGGTGGGCAGGGGGCACAGCTGGCACTGCCTGGGCTGGGAGGGCTTTTCCAGCCCCTGGGATTCAGGGATTTACCCTGAGGAATTCATCCTGTCCGCGGTGTGCCTGGAACTGTCAGCACAGGTGGAGATTTCCCCCCTGAAGCAGCAGAAGCAGCAGCACGGAAGGGTCCAGGCAGCAGCTCCCTGTCCCCAATCCCAAAGGGCTTCACCTCCTCACGCCCACGGCCCAGCTCTGCCCTCCCCACTGCTCCCCTCCTCTGCGTGAGGCAAAGACAGCGCCAGGAAAAAGGAAAAAAATCCCACACAATAAAAAATGTACAGCAAAACCCCGATTGCAGTGGGTGCAGAGCCTGGTTTTAGTGCCAGCATCGCTCCGTGGCCGATCCCATCGTATCCCATCGTATCCCATAGTATCCCATAGTATCCCATCCCATTGCACCCCAAGGCTCGGCGCATCCGCTCCCCACGCCTTTGTTTCCACAAGTACAGCGGGAGGGAGCGGGAGGAGGGGAGGGGGTCAGGCCGTGACGATTTCCTACGGGCAGAGGTTATTGCTGGGGCCGTGCCAGAGCCGTCAAGCAGAACCATCTGGGTTTGGGGAGGTTCGGCGCTTCCCAGGCCGGCTCCATCTGCGCGGCGCGGCGGGCGGCCCTGCCCTCTCCCGGCCCGCCGCCGGGCGCGCTGATTGTTATTCAGGTGGGATGGCCCGGTCATGAACTGCACTAATCAAAAAACAAACTGCACCAAAACACTGCGGCTCACACGCTGGCGCGGGCCTCCCCCTGACCTCTGTTCACCAGCCGCTTCCAATGGATGTAATGCAGGTTGTTCTTCTGGATTTTTGCACCTTCCACAGTTACCAGACATCTGTGTAAATCCCCACCCCCTCGTGTTGGGCAGCAGGGTCAGTAATGTCCAACAATTCAACGTGGGAAGTCTCACTGAGGAAGTACCAGGCCATAAATTTCCTCCAACAAGAGCCACCTATCAAGCTGAGCCTTGTTAAGAGGCTTCCCAGTATTAATCACAAGAAAGGGCCGCTCCCGCACCCCTGGGCCGGGAGAGAGGAGCAGGAGGAGGCTGCACCAGGAGGTTTTTCCCTCCCTGAGCCTTCGGTGTTGGAGCTCTGTCATTTCACAGCGATGCTGGTGAGCAGAGGAGCTCAGAGCGCCCTGAAACCCAGCCCAGCCCGCCCTGGGGCTGCTCTGCTCCCTCGGGACACGAGAAGTCCTCTGGAGGCTGTGGAACGGGGTGGAATTACCCAGGAATTAACAGCCCAAACCTCGGGGGTGGCTGCCAGGGGCTGCTGCTGTGCCCCAGGCACTGCTGTGACCCCGGCATCGGCCTCTCCCGAATGTTTGGGGTGTTTGTGTCCCAGGATCCCCAAATCCCTGGGGCTGGCAAAGCCCTCCCAGCCCAGGCAGTGCCAGCTGTGCCCACCTTGTCCCCAGCCCAGAGCACTCAGGGCCACCTCCAGCCCTTCCTGGGACACCTGCAGGGATGGGCACTCCAAAGCTCCCTGGGCAGCCCCTGCCAAGGCCTGAGCTCCCTTTCCATGGGCAAATTCCTGCTTCCCCATTTCTCTGTGTTTGTGGTGTCACCATGCACGTGGGGAGCAGTTTGGGAAGACTGAGGGTGCCCCCAGCCCCCCCTGGCACAATGTGCTGTGCTTGTTCCCACCTTGGAATTCCCAAGGGAACATCACCCCTTCATCCCAAGAGATCTCAATCTTTGGGGGTGTGACTTCTGCTGCCCACCTTGCTTTACTCTGGAATAAAAGGGTTTATCAGGACTTGAAGAGCCCAAGAAAATTCAGCCAAGCATTTTAGGGGCCTGTCTGGCTTTTTAAATTTTCACCATTTACAAATGTCATGACCTGCTTGGATTTCAGGATTTCTGACTTGCATGGGCTCCTGCCTGCCAGGGATAACCAAAGGAGGGCGGGATGGGAGAGAATAAGGGCAAACCACTGTTTTTAATCCTTCTCTACCTGAAAAGAGCCCCCCGTGTGTGCAGGGTGAATGGCCAGGCCATGGATGTGGGGCAGGGCAGAGCCCCAGCAGCCCCTGACCCCTGCAGAGCCGGAGCCCAGGATGAATTTATGCTCCTTTAATGGAGATAAAGCCAGAAGGGGAGAACATAACTCAGGCAGACAGGGCTGCTCCAGCCTCCCCTGCCTGCTGAAGAGCAACACTTTCCCCTCGGTAAATAAAGCAGCGCTGAGAGCCCAGGCCCTTGAAGCACTCGTGGTGAGTGCTCATCCCTTTCCCTGGACAGGGAGCAGCTGGAGCCGCCCTGGGAAGGGAGCCCGGAGCAGAGCCGGCCCCAAAGGGAAGGAGATGAAATCGTTCCCTTGTGGCAGCTCGGGGGTTTTGGGGAGGTTTGCAATCTCCACAGATGCTGAGCACATCCCAGATATTCCCAGCAGCTCCCGGAGGGATCCCGGGAAATCCGGGGCTGCCCTGGCTGGGAGGATGAGCTCTGTGGTCCCCTGGAGGGAAAGGCTGCTCCTCCTGTCACAAAGTTT
This sequence comes from Prinia subflava, assembly GCF_021018805.1. NCBI lineage: Eukaryota > Metazoa > Chordata > Aves > Passeriformes > Cisticolidae > Prinia > Prinia subflava. The sequence continues at coordinate 107,093,002 of NC_086249.1, read as the reverse complement.
GCAAAGCCGCTGGAACCTGCCCGGCTCGGGCAGGAAGGGGCACGGGGGTGCCACCAAGCCCTCCTGGCACCTGGGGACAGGCTTGGCGGGCTGGGGACGGGCGAGCCCTGCCAGGAATGCGGGGCTGCTGCCGCGTCCCCTCCTTACCCCCACAGCTCTGTTTTTGTGAGCCCGGCAGAAAGTGACACTTTTTCTTTTGCTTAATTAAGTCGTTCAGAAGAGGGCTGGGCAAACAGTTGCGTCTACGTGGGGAGTCCTGAAGGGCAGAGAAAGCGCTGGGCGTTGCCAACATAAAAAGGGGGATTCTGTTATTGTTTGGGTGTAGACGGGTCATTTTTTCAAAGTTACTGCTGCCTGAGTGACCACAACCCTGCCGCAGCGGCAAAGAAAGGACAGAAAGCTTCTAAATGCAGCTACCTTGGGCTCCAAAGTGGGAAGAAAAAAAACCAAACAAAAAAAGCCCGGACGGAGCAGCGCTGATTTTCCCTCTCCGGAGAAAGCGGGGGCTGATTTCCATACGGAGCAGGGGAATTGGAGCGGGTCCCTCTGGCCGTGCTGCTCCAGGGGGGTGGGTGGCAAAACTGGTGCCAGGGGAGCTCTGGGGGCACCCTGCTCTCTGGGCAGCCCCAGCCCTGCTCAGCAGCCTGGTCCTTACCCATCCCCAGCCGGAGGAGAAGCCCCAGGAGCAGCTCCCAGCCCCTCTGCACCCACCTGGCTGCCAGCAGCAGCCTGCCCTTCCCTGCTATCCCAGGCCTGAGGGATGTTTCCCATTTCTGCTCAGGCTCTGACCCTCGAGGCTCAGCCCTCCCCTGCCTGTGGTGTCTCCATGTTCTGAGTGTTTCACCTCCTGCTTTTCGGGTCGGGCTTCAAGCCCAGCTTGACCTGGGCTCTCCTATGGGAGAGATGGACCAGAGTGAGGATCCTGCCTCAGCGGGACAGCGGGAGAGCAGGAAAGGCTCTTCCCCAGAGGTGCTGGCACTGCCCAGGCTCCCCAGGGAATGGGCACAGCCCCGAGGCTGCCACAGCTCCAGGAGCCTTTGGGATGCCCAGGGTGGGATTGTTGGGGGTCTGGGCAGGACAGGGTGGCACTGGATGGTCCCTGTGGGTCCCTACAGCTCAGGATATTCCCTGATCCTGGGATTCTCTGATTCCAGCTGAGGCTGTGGCTCAGGGGAAGGCACCTCTGCCCTGCCAGCCCTGCGGGCACTGCCGGGTGCTCAGGCTGGGCTGCAGCCCTCAGGGAGCTGTGTGCCATGTCCTGTGTGCCATGTGCTGTGTGCCATGTGCTGTGTGCCATGTGCTGTGTGCCATGTGCTGTGTGTCCCTGTGACCCCTGTGTGCCATGGGCTGTGTGTCCGTGTGTGCCATGTCCTGTGTATCCATGTGTGCCATGTCCTGTGTGTCCTTGTGTCCCTGCATGCCATGTGCTGTGTGTCCCTGTGTGCCGTGTCCTGTGTGTCCCTGTGTGCTGTGTCCTGTGTGTCCCTGTGACCCCTGTGTGCCGTGTCCTGTGTGTCCTGTGTGTCCCTGTGTGCCGTGTCCTGTGTGTCCCTGTGTCCCCGTGTGCCGTGTGCTGTGTGTCCCTGTGTCCCCGTGTGCCGTGTCCTGTGTGTCCCTGTCACCCTGGGGCCATTCACAGCCCCACTGCTCCCCGGGCTGCTCAGCTGTGTGAGCCTGGAGCTGCCGCAGGGGTTTGGGAGGCTTCACAGCGATTTTGGCTGGAGCTGGTGTGGGATGTGCGTCTGACACTCTCAGAACCCCTCTGCTCTCCCCATGCCAGCTCCCAGCTCAGGTCCGAAGTTCTCCTCTGTTTCAGGAGCTCTCCAAACGTGCCCCTCGCTCTCCTGTGCAGCCTCGGGGCGGGAAATCCACGCACCCTCTGGGGCTGCTGCGGGGGGCTCACGGGGCCCCTGGGCTGCTCCGGGGGGCTCCGGGGGGCTCCTGGGCTGCTCCGGGGGTCTCCGAGGGCCCTGGGCTGCTCCGGGGGGCTCCGAGAGCCCTGGGCTGCTCCGGGGGGCTCCGAAAGCCCTGGGCTGCTCCGGGGGGCTCCGAGGGCCCCTGGGCTGCTCCGGGGGGCTCTGAGGAGCCCTGGGCTGCTCCGGGGGGCTCCGAGGGCCCCGGGCTGTCCCCGGCCGCGGCAGCCGCGCTGTCCCCGGCCCTGCCCGCTGAAGGCGCCTCCCGTTCCGCCTCCCCCGGCGCTGCCGGCCCCGCTCCAGCTGCTGCTCTCCTTCTGGCCAAGGACAGAAGGCGTTCCTGACACGGGAACCCCAAAAGGCTCGGGCTGCGCGGGCCGGGGCCGGCGGGGAGGAGGAGGAGGAGGAGGAGGAGGAGGAGGAGGAGGAGGAGGAGGAGGAGGATGCCCAAGGGCTGGACCGGAGCCACGGCCGCGCTCCGGCGGGACAAAGAACGCGCTCCGCCCGCCGTGCTGAGGCCGCAGAAGCTCCGGAGCGGGGCTGGAGCCGCATCCCAAAAACCCGCGTGAGGAGCAGGCAGAGCGAGCCGGGAGGGGATGGACACTTTCCGCAGGTGCTCGGCCAGTGTCCCCTCATTTGCATACATTTGCATGCTGTCAAACAGTGCCTGACAGGCGCTCTGAGAAGGTCTGGACTCGGCCCAAACCTGTCAGGGACTTTCTCCTTGCCAGTCAAGGTTGGCTTGGGTTGCAATTAGAGGCAGGAAAGGAACACTTCTGACATTGCCGTGGAGGAAACTCTGGATGGGGGGAGTTTAAAAGGAAAACCTGCATTTTCTTTAGGAATAAAACAAACCCTCTGAGCTGCTGTGTCAGCCCCGGGGGAAAGGAATGGGAGTCAAAAAGGAATTTATTTCTTCGGTGTGGAGGAAAATCTCCTTTTCCCCACTCCCTCACCGTTGCTCCGTGTGCTGCCAGCCCAGGGGGAGCCCCGGCTGAGGGGAGCTGAGGGGCTGGAACACAATAAATAAATAAATGATGAGACAGGGACTTGGCAAGGCTCTACCTGAGCAGGGACACACCTGGGATGGGCTGGGGCAGGCGGGGCGGGAGGAGCAGAGCACAGCGTGGAACAACCCCAGACACCGGCAGGGCATGGAAATACCTCATCCCCACCGAGGGGGAAAACAGAAGGGACGGTGAGGAAATGTTTTGGAAGCCCGCGCCCCTTTTGCTTGTTGTTTTACATATTCTTCCCTCAGCCGTGAAAATTTCATACTTCATCTTCGCCCGGCCGCGGCCACAAGAGTTTCACGAGCGGGGGACAATAGGTTCTGTTTATTCAGCCACAATAAAGAGCCTGTTTCACTCTGGACTGCAAGTGGCTGAGCCATCTGGCCCATATCTCCACAGTAAAACATTGTCCGTGGCACAAAAAATGATTGCATCCCCAGCACAAACTGATGTGACCTCGGAATAAAGGCTTCCTCTGAAGCTATGATATCACACTGCGGAGGGGACACCGGCACAATGGAATCTGCTCCCCCAGAGCACAAGTGAGATAGGACTATTTAAATCCAATTTTACAGGAGACTTTTTGTCCTCCGTGGCAAAGCACCCAGATCCGACGACAGCATTGAAACATCTTTTTTTATGCACTCTTAAGGCAACAGAGCGGTTCTGTCTGGCCTTGGCAGGCTCCGGGGCTCGCTCCGGGCTCAGGAAGCGTTGTCCAGCACCTGCAGCCTTTTCTTCCAACAGCGTTTCAGTGCCGGGGCAGCACCTGCAGCCGGCCCTGCCGCCGAACAAGCGCCTCTTTCTGCTCCGTGCCAGTCGGAAAAACCGAGCGTGCCACGGGAGCGCCAACCGCGGCACGGCGGCACCTGGAGGGGACCCGGGGGACAGGGGGACAGGGGGGACAGGGGGACAGGGGGACAGGGGGGACAGCGGGGACCCAGGGGACAGGGGGGACAGCGGGGACAGGGGGGGACAGGGGGGACAGGGGGGACAGGGGGGACCCAGGGGGACAGCGGGGACAGGGGGGACAGGGGGGTTCAGGAGGGGTCAGGGGGGACAGGGGGGACAGGGGGATTCAGGGGGGGACAGGGGGGCTCAGGGGGTGCAGGGGGTTCAGGGGGTTCATGGGAATTCATGGGAACTCATGGGGATCCATGGGAATTCCTGAGGATTCACAGGGATTCAAGGGAATTCATGAGGATTCCTGGGGTTTCACGGGGATTCTTGGGGATTCACGGGGATTCATGGGGATTCATGGAGATCCATGGGAATTAATGAGGATTCACAGGGATTCAAGGGAATTCATGAGGATTCATGTGGTTTCACGGGGATTCATGGGAATTCAGAGGGATTCATGGGGATTAATGGGAATTTGTGGGGATTCATGGGGACTCATGGGGATTCAGTGGGATTCATGGGGATTCAGGGGGATTCATGAGGATTCAGGGGGTTTCATGGGAATTCATGCGGATTCATGAAGATTCAGGGGGATTCATGGAGATTCATGAGGATTCATGGGGATTCCTGGAGTTTCCTGGGATTTCATGGGGATTCATGGGAATTCCTGGGATTTCATGGGGTTTCATGGGAATTCATGGGGATCCATGGGGATCCATGGGAATTCAAGGGGCACCTCCAGGAGCTGGGAAAGGCCCCGCAGTGAACCCTGCAGGAGGTGGTGGATGCCCAGGAGTGGCTTCTGGGAGGGCTGTGGAACCCCTGGGAGGGCTGTGGGATCCCTGGGAAGGGCTGTGAGATCCCGGGAGGGGCTGTGGGATCCCGGGAGGTGCTTGGGATCCCTGGCAGGGCTGTGGGATCCCTGGGAGGGGCTGTGGGATCCCTGGAAGGGGTTGTGAGGTCCCTGGGAGGGCTGTGGGGTACCTGGGAAGGCTTTGGGGGTCCCTGGGAGGGGCAGGTCCTTGCAGGGACAATGCTGCCCATGTGAGGAGCTCTGGGAATGCCCTGCCAGGGGCTCGGGGCTGGGAGGGGCTCCCAGGGCTCCACGTGTCCCCACATCCCTGGGGTCACAGGCACTGGGAGCAGGAGGTGACCAGGGAGGATGAAAATGGAGAAGGATTTTGGTTTGCCAGTGAATTATTTCATTGCAATAATTACCTTGGGTAAATCTGGGATTCCCGGGATGGAGAGCAAACCCTGTGTTGGGCAAAAAAAGGCTCCTTTCTTCCACCTTCCTCCCTTCCCACCTCCCTGGAGCAGCACCCACTCCTCCCTCCCACCAGAGCATCAGAACCGTCCTGACAGTGAAATAAAAACAAAATCAGGAGCAAACCACCCTGCCCAGCTCTGTCTTGGCTCTTTGGGGCTGAATTCAGACCAACCCAAAACTCTCTTTTCCCTTTGGCAGAAATTCTCTTTGCCCGGTTTCTCTCCCCTCAGACACATTTGCCTTTTTATTGCCCAAACACCCGAACCCCAAACTCCATCTTTCCATAAGAAAACACACTTTGCAGGCCCAAAAGGTTTAAAAAAGGTGAATAAATCTGTCCCTAACGTGGAGTTTTCAATGGCAGAGGCTCCTAATCCACTGTGGAATTACAAACCTCACATCCAAAGGATTAAACTTCCCCTGCTCAGGTCATGGAATGGGGCTGAGGTTTTGGCCTGGCCCTCGTGTTTTCCTCACAGGCCAGGCCTGCACCACACACCCCTGGAGTTAAAACCCCACAGACTCCCTTGGACCCCTGGAAAGCACTGCAGGACCCTGTCCTGGTGGTGACAGTGACACCGGGGCCAGCAGGGAGCTCCCCCTGATGCTCCTTGGGACAGGGTCATTGGTGTCTGCAGCCAGGGATAGATCCCTCTAAAAATAATCCCAAACTCAAGCACTCTGTAGCTCTAAACATGAACACCATCATGCTGGAAGAACAAGGCTTTCCAAGGCCAAGTGTTGGTTTCTTAGGAGAAAAATCCATTTAAATGTAAAACACCATTTGCTGGAGAAATAATTATCAATAAAATAGAGCAAGTTTGGGTTTTTTTCTCCCCCAAAGAAAGAGGTAGATTGTGTTTTGACAGAAAAAAGGCACATTTTCCTTTTGCTCTTTACTTTCTTCTTCCTTTTCCTGGCTTGAAATGGGGATTTAAATACCTTGTGCCAGCATCTCAAAGATTATCTCCTTGGAAAACTCCCTGGAGGAAGGACAGAGCTCCCCAAAGACAACCTTTTTAAAAATTTGTTTGCTTGCTTGTTTCTTCAAACTTCTTTCATTTCAGCTCTTCCCTTCCCATTTCTGCCTCATTTTAATCATTTTAATCCCCCTGAGCTGCAGCAGGAGCTGAGGGGAGCCCCGGGCGCTCCCCCAGATGTGCAGAATCCCTCAGCACATCTGCCCGCAGACAGGGCTGGGGGTGGAATCTGCCGATCCTGGGAGATAAAGAGCACTGGGGTGGAGCTGATGGAGCTGATCCCTCCTGGACTGCAGCTCCAGCCATTCCCGGATTCTGCACCCCTGGCTCCAGGCGTGTCCCGGCACATCTGGGGCTCCAAGGGGAGAATCTGGGAATGCTTTGGGTGGGAAGGGGCCCTAAATCCCATCCCACCCCTGGGTGTGACTCCTGCCTCTGCCCAGGCTGCTCCGTGCCCATCCAGCCTGGGCACTGCCAGGGAGGGGAGAGGCCCTGGCTCCACACCAGGCTCCCCAGGGAGGTGGGGGAAGCTGGGGGAGAGGAATTCCTGGGGAGGAATCCGTGGTTGTCACTGCTTCCACCTGGGAAGGGACCCGTGGGGAGCTGGTGGAGCCCTGCAGGCACCTGGGGAGGGCAGGGACAGGGATGCAGCCAAACCTGCTCAGGTGGAGCCCCTTCCTTCCAAAGGGATTTAAGAGTTTGTGAGTTTGTGTCTGGTGCTGCAAATCTCTCCTTTAATCTGTGGGGTCTTCTGGAGGGGATATCTGGTCAGGATTAAAATGGAGGAAGGGATTTTCAGTTTGCTCTTGTGGCACAATGTGAAATATTTAATTGAACTAAAAAAGCTAAAGAGAACTTTTTAATGAGATCTCATTTCTGGCTTTTGGGCAAGGCTTGCGAGAAGCAAAGCCACTGAAAAATCTTCCTTTGGATATTCCCTTAGGGATCTGGAGCAGGCAGAGCTTGACACAGCCTTAGAATCCTGGAATCCTGGAGTTCCAGACTGGTTTGGGTTGGGAAGGACCTCAGAGCCCACCCAGGGCCACCCCTGCCCTGGCAGGGACACCTCCCACTGTCCCAGGCTGCTCCAGCCCCAGTGTCCAGCCTGGCCCCATCCCATGCCAGAGAGCAGAAATAATGGAAAGCTGCTGCAGCTTTTCCTGCCTTTCCCAAACACCCAAACACCAGAGGGATCAGCCGGGAAAAGCACAGGGAAGGCAGACTAAAGAAAAGGAGAGGGGGAAAGGTCACCTTGAAAGAAATAAACTGGTGAGATGTTTGCAGATTCCCACTCCAGGAATTCCTGACTCACCTTTGCCACTCCTTTAAGTGTCTTTAATTCCACAGAATCCCCAAATCCCTGGGGCTGGAAAAGCCCTCCCAGCGCAGGCAGTGCCAGCTGTGCCCCAGGCCCACCTTGTCCCCAGCCCAGAGCACTCAGGGCCACCTCCAGCCCTTGCTGGGACACCTGCAGGGATGGGCACTCCAAAGCTCCCTGGGCAGCCCCTGCCAAGGCCTGAGCTCCCTTTCCATGGGCAAATTCCTGCTGCAAAACGTTCTTGGAGTCCTGACAGGAGGGGCAGTGAGTGGGGTTGGGCTCTGCTGCTGTGTCCCAGGGAAAGGAGGAGAGGAAATGGCCTCAAATTGCACCAGGGGAGGCTCAGCCTGGAGATTGGGAAAGGAAATTTCCCTGGCAGAGTGGTCAGGCCTTGGGCTGAGCTGCCCAGGGAGGTTTGCAGTCACTGTCTGTGGGAGTGCTCAGGAGGAGTCTGGAGGTGGCCCTTGGGGACAGGGTTTGGGGGATGCTGGTGGGGCTGGGGTGGGACTTTGAGGAATATTCCCCTTTACACCACCCCAATTATGCTCAGTTTAGCCAAATCCTCCTTGTCCTTTATCCCAAACCACAGCTGACAAATAAATATCACTTCTCCATTTCCCTTGGCTTTATTTTCAGACCTTCTCTTCCCTGTGACATCTCACCCCAGCTCTATAAAACACCTTCCCAGCTGATCTCCCCTCCACAATTCCTGGTTGGTTTCAGCTCCTTTCACCCAAAAAATCTCATTTTCCCTCAGTACTTCCTGGTGGTTTCAGCTACTTCCACACGAAAAATCCTGCAGCTTCCACTGATCTGAATCTAAAACAGCATCCCTTGCCTCTGGATATGTCCATTTAATATATCCCATGCAAGCAGCCAACTGCTGTTCTCAAAGCCTATCTGACAGATCCTATTCACTTTCAAAGCAGCTCTCCATGGTTTGAATAATTATCTTTCATTTCCCCCTTTCTGACACTTTTCAATGATTTGTTGACATCTGAAGAGATATGTGCAATCTCACAAGAGGCAGCTGGACTTTCTCCCCAAAAGATACAAATACAAAAAGGATTCCCATACAGAATTGGAAATAACGATGTTCTTTGCAAATGGAAGCCTAAATCTGCATTTTAATGGGACATGTTTTTAAAAAGCGGAATTCATGAATAACCCTATGAGTTTTAACTTTTTCACTGCCAGGGACAAAGCAGAACCACCCCTGGGAGGAAATCCTACCTTCCCTTTGTCCACTTTGCTTTCCCAGCCTCTGGAGCTTTCCTGCAGCACCCTCCTGACACAAAGCTGAGGCTGCAGCTCCCATTCCATCCTGGAATTCGGGGCCCTCAGCAGTGACCCAGGGCTGCAAAACAAGGAGCCAAACTCAGGGGAAGCCCACAGTAAATCCCACAGCTGTGGAGTTCTCCAATCCCCATCCCAGGGGCTCGTGGGCACCAAACCCAACAGGATTGATCCTCAGTGTGGCTCTGGGAATCCTTGGGAACCTTCTGCAGATGGAAAACAGAAGGTCACAAAGAGCAGGATCCTCACCCAGGCTCACAGCACAGCCAGGATTTGGTGTCTGTTTGGGAACATCCAGCTGGGACTGGACACTTCACCCACTCCTGCACATTTCACCCATCCCTGGCCATTTCATCCATCCCTTTTTCCCATGCTTTTCCTGCAGAACTGTTTTGTCCCTTCCACTCGAGGTGTTCAGTGTCCCTGGAAGCCTTTAAAGGGCTTTATCCCCTTTTTATCCCTTCTGAGCAGTGCATGGAAAAGAGAGAATTCAGCAACAAGTTCTGTGTATTGTTCTCAAGTTATGAAGCCTTGTGTCATTCTCTTTGATTCATCAAATCATGGAATCACACAAGGTTTGGGTTGGAGGGACCTCAGAGCCCACCCAGTGCCACCCCTGCCATGGCAGGGACACCTCCCACTGTCCCAGGCTGCTCCAGCCCCAGTGTCCAGCCTGGCCTTGGGCACTGCCAGGGATGCAGGGGCAGCCACAGCTGCTCTGGGCACCCTGTGCCAGGGCCTGCCCACCCTGCCAGGGAACAATTCCTGATTCCCAAGAGCCCATCCAGCCCTGCCCTCTGGCACTGGGAGCCATTCCCTGGCTCCTGTCCCTGCAGCCCTTGTCCCCAGTCCCTCTGCAGCTCTCCTGGAGCCCCTTCAGGCCCTGGCAGAGGCTCTGAGCTCTCCCTGGAGCTTCTCCTCTCCAGGTGAGCCCCCCCAGCTCTCCCAGCGTGTCGGGGCTGTGCCGGGATGCTGAGCAGGGGTGCTCGGGATGCCGGGCAGGGTTTCTCTGTGTCCCTGAGAAAGGCTTCTCTGTGTTCGGGGGGTGTCCCTGTGTCCCCTGTCCCTCTGTCCCTGTGTCCCTCTGTCCCTGTGCCCCTGTGTCCCTCTGTCCCTGTCCCTCTGTCCCTGTGTCCCTGTGTCCCTCTGTCCCTGTGTCCCTGTGTCCCTGTGTCCCTGTGTCCCTGTGTCCCTCTGTCCCTCTGTCCCTCTGTTTCTCTGTCCCGGGGGCAGCGGAGGCGCGGCCGCCCCGCAGCGCCCCCTGCGGGTCCCGCAGCGCCACTGCCGGGCCGGGCCCGTTCCCAACCTTTCCCCTTCCCTCCGCTCCTCTCCCCTTCCCTCCGCTCCTTTCCCTTTCCCTCCGCTCCTCTCCCCTTCCCTCCGCTCCTTTCCCTTTCCCTCCGCTCCTCTCCCCTTCCCTCCGCTCCTTTCCCCTTCCCTCCGCTCCTTTCCCCTTCCCTCCGCTCCTTTCCCCTTCCCTCCGCTCCTTTCCCCTTCCCTCCGCTCCTTTCCCCTTCCCTCCGCTCCTTTTCTCCGGGCTCAGCCCTTTCCCGGCTCCCCCAGGGATTCTCCGGCCCTGTCCCCGCTCCGCTCCCTGCACACGGAGGATCCTTTCTGCTCCAGCGGGGTTCGGCTGCTCCCTCTGTGCAGCCGGGCCCGGGCTGGGTCCGGGGCACAGCCCGGGACACCCCGGGACACACCGGGACAGCCCGGGACACCCCGGGACAGCCCGGGACACACCGGGACAGCCCGGGACACACCGGGACAGCCCGGGACACACCGGGACACCCCGGCACGCTCGGCTGCCTCGGTGGGGGGGGGTTGTCCCAAACTCCCGACGGGACAGACACAGGGATGGCAGTGCAGGGATGGCAGCACAGGGATGGCAGTGCAGGGATGGCAGGGACAGGAATGGCAGTGCAGGAATGCCATCACCAGGGATGGCAGGACAGGGATGGCAGCACCAGGGATGGCAGTGCAGGGATGGCAGGCACAGGGATGGCATCACCAGGGATGGCAGCACAGGGATGACAGGCGCAGGGATGACAGGCACAGGGATGCCATCACCAGGGTTTTCGGTCCGTGTGACCCCTGGAGCCATTGACCTACCCCAGCTTTAACGCGCCTCTGGCCCTCCCTGCATTTTTGGGAAGACCAGCAGCAGGCAGCAGTCCCAGCTGGGTTTTCTGCTGAGGGACAGGGCAAAAGCAGCCCCTGCCCGTGCCAGGAGGTGCCAGCTGGGCAGCAGCACCTCCCAAATCCTGCCCTGGCCGTGCCTGGGGAGTGTCACTGCCACTGGAAGCACCCAGGGGTGTCTGCAGGTGCCCCTTGGGTGCCCCTCGGGTTTGGGGGTGCTGAGGGTGCTGCTGGGCTGGGCCTGTGTGGGATTCCCTGGTTCTTTCCTGCTCCAAGGCCAGGGAGAACAAAACTCAGGAGAGGCTGTTTTTGCAGTCTCACTCTGAAATTTATTATCCTTATCTATTACAAACTCATGAGATGTGAGTTCTCTCTAATGAGTCGAGAAAGGGAGCCTAAAATGGTGTCTGCTCAAGGTTATTTGTGCACTTGTTGTCTAATGATGAACTGACATTTATATTATTTGTGTTTCTGGCCCAATAATGATTACCTGAATGTAATTCCAGATGTCTTTTACCTAATTACAGAAAACTACTTAGATCTGTGAAGAAGGAAGAAAGAAGGTGCAAAAAGACAACTAATCCACACCCAAAGTTCTCCATCTTGGCTTCAAATATTACTATACACCAAAATCCCAAATCTAAGTTTTTCACCCTGTGAGGTCACACAACACCATCCAGACCACATCCCCATGATCCCAGTACTGTTACTCATTTTTGGAAGCCTGTTTTAAGACCTCAGATCAAAGGCAGCGCTTCCTTGTCAGCACAGAGAGTGGAAAATTCTCAGCACCCCGAATTCCAACAGGACTGGATGATGCTGAGGGCTCCTCCAGCCCCGGTGGTTCTGTGTTTCTGTAACCACCAAGGACCCCGCTCCTTCTCCTTCCTGGTCCTTAGAAAGATTCAAAGCACATCAAACCTTCCCCAGCAGGTCTGGCCCAGGTTTGGTGCCGTTCCTCCCCTCCCCACCCCTGTCAGACCTGCTCAGACCCTCCGGGAGCTGCTGCCGGGCAGGGCGAGGTTTGCCCAGGGCTCGATGCTCTCCCAGGTTTTTCCAAGCGATTCTGGGATTCCTCTCCTCAGGGATCGCCGGTTCCTGCTCCTGCCCAGCGAGGCACAGCTCTCTCCCTGACACAGGAGGAGCCAGGCAGGTTAAACTCCTTTATTTCCCTGCTTTTCCCTGGCTGTGCCTCGTTACCCCATCGGTGCCCGGGGAAACGCGCGGAGCCGCGGTGCCTGCACGGGGGGATCCCGAGGGGAGCCCGGAGCTCCCGCACAGCGAGGGGGGCTCCTGTGAGGCTCCGGGAGAGGCTGGGATGAGCCTCGCTCATGGGAGGCTCCAGGATGAGCCTCGCTCCTGTGAGGCTCTGGAAGGAGGCCGGGATGAGCCTCGCTCCTGTGAGGCTCTGGAAGGAGGCCAGGATGAGCCTCGCTCCTGTGAGGCTTGGGAAGAGGTCGGGATGAGCCTCGCTCCTGTGAGGCTCTGGGAGAGGCCGGGATGAGCCTCGCTCCTGTGAGGCTCTGGGAGAGGCCGGGATGAGCCTCGCTCCTGTGAGGCTCTGGGAGAGGCCGGGATGAGCCTCGCTCTTGTGAGGCTCGGGAAGAGGCCGGGATGAGCCTCGCTCCTGTGAGGCTCTGGAAGGAGGCCGGGATGAGCCTCGCTCTTGTGAGGCTCCGGGAGAGGCCGGGATGAGCCTCGCTCTTGTGAGGCTCCGGGAGAGGCAGGGATGAGCCTCGCTCTTGTGAGGCTCTGGAAGGAGGCCGGGATTCCCGCGTGTGCTCCCGCTGCAGCGCGCCTAATTGCCCGTAAATGTCATTAAGTCGAGAAATGTTTTCCACCAAATTAACTTCGGCTGGCGGTGTCTAATTAGCCGGGGATGCTGAAAGATAACAACTTATCAGTCCCTGTTTAACAAACCGCCGTTAATGGGCCGTTCGGCGGAGCCGGGCAGGTACCGCAGCTGCCAGCGCGCCCTTCCCGGGGCAATTAAGGACAAAACCCCGGGGCAGCCTCGCAGCAGGAGAACCCGACAGCTCCTCCGCCGGCCCGAGCGCGGCTGAGCCCCGACTTCCCGGGGAGTGGCTTTGGACTGGGCAGAAGCCACGAGAAATTATAATTTTTCTCTTTTTAATTTTTTTAAAATATTTTTTAATTTTTAAAAAATTTTGATTCCTTCCCCAGCGTGTTCAGAAGCAACAATTAATTTTATTTTATTTTTTATTTTTATTTTTATTTTTTTTTTTTATTTTTTTATTTTTATTTTTATTTTTATTTTTATTTTTATTTTTATTTTTATTTTTATTTTTATTTTTATTTTTATTTTTATTTTTATTTTTCCTTCCCCAGCGTGTTTAGAAGCAACAATTAATTTTATTTTATATTTTTATTTTTATTTTTATTTTTACTTTTACTTTTACTTTTATTTTTTATATATTTTTAATTTTTATTTTTTTATTTTTATTTTATATATATTTTATATTTATATTTATATTTATATTTATATTTATATTTATATTTTTTTAATTTTAATTTTTATTTTTATTTTTCCAGCGTGTGCAAACCTCCCTCACTCCTTTCCCGCCCATCTCCAATCAGGGTCCAAAGCAAAGGCTTTTCCATCAAAGTTTGCAAGTCCCGAAAGGAGAGGAATTAGGGGGAAGGGATGGTTAAATCCTCGTGTTTTACTCTTTAAATCCGGGGGTGTTCAGCTCTCCACGGCAGAAGAAGCCGGGAAGGGGTGATGAATTCCCTGTAAAGCCCTGGTTTGCTGTTTCGATCCATAGCTGAGGATGTTTCCCCTCTCCCAGAGGAAGTTTTCCCTGGAGAACGGGCAGTGCCCGCGGGGGGTGTGAGGGGAGGGCGCCCAGGGAGCTCCCGGTGCTTCACCCGGATTGTTTTTCACCAGGTTCTGCTGCAAAGTGGAGCCTCACGAGGACAAAAGCCACACCAGGCTCCCGGAATCGCTTCGTGTCAGATTCCATCTCCCACTGGAGCTCTTGGACTCCCCTCTGCTGGGTTTATTTCATGCTGTGCTTGCACACAGATGTTTATCCCCACTCTTCACACCATGCAAACCCCCTCCCATTCCTGCTTTTTCTGCCAAACAACTTCCAAACTTTCTGGCTCCTGGCTCAGGCCGGGTGTAAATCAGCACAGCCAATAAATCTGTTATTGCCTGTGCACAACAAGCACCTGAGTCCTAAAATGCAGGAATCCACATTCCTCAGCATCTCCCAGGTTCTCATCCCTATAATCTTCCAGATTTTTATCCATTAGGAGATTTAACACTCATTTCCCATTTTTTAGCCCCTTGTGTTGGTGGTAGGCTCCCCTTCCCCTTCCCCTTCCCCTTCCCCTTCCCCTTCCCCTTCCCCTTCCCCTTCCCCTTCCCCTTCCCCTTCCCCTTCCCCTTCCCCTTCCCCTTCCCCTTCCCCTTCCCCTTCCCCTTCCCCTTCCCCTTCCCCTTCCCCTTCCCCTTCCCCTTCCCCTTCCCCTTCCCCTTCCCCTTCCCCTTCCCCTTCCCCTTCCCCTTCCCCTTCCCCTTCCCCTTCCCTCCCTGAATCCATCCAGATGGATGCTCTACAGTAGAAATGGCCCAATCTTCCCTCCAAAAAGGGCTTTTAACCAAACACCCACATTTTTTCCTTCAATTGGAGGAGTGGCCTTGCTCGGTTTAACCACAGATCCACCAGGACACGATGGAATAAGAGCAGAAATCAAATCCGTGCAGGCAGGGAGGGGAATGCACTGATAACCCCCACAGCCGGGTTGTGCACTGGGGTGATATTCCTGGGAGGTTGTTTTAATGTGGACACTGGAAACTCCTCACGGCCACTGCCCCTGTGCCACCCACCAGGGACACGGACTCGTGTCACAGTCTGGGAGCTCCAGGGAAGCTTCCCCAGGTCCAGCTCAGGAGCAGATCCTGCCCCACAGAGGGGCTGGGCTCCCCCCTGTCCCCGTGCTCTGTCCCGGGTTGTCCCGCAGGGAATCAAAGCAATTCCTGGGCTGCAGAACCGGCCCGGGCCAGCCCCACAGGAGGGGCCGGGCAGCCCTGAGGTGTGTGGGGTGGAGGAGGCAGCAGCCCGGGCACTGCAGGGTCCAGCTCTGGGTGTCACACCGGGATTTACGGCGATTTTCCCTCCCTGACCCTGCCCTTGTCCAGGCTCCATTGCAGTTCTGGTGTTCCAGAGGATTCCTGCCCACATCCGTGATCTGAGCTGGCACATCCAGGGCCTCATCCCCCTCCAGCCTCTGCTCCCATGGGGAGTGGAGCTGGATGAGCTGGCACTGCCTGCCCTGAGCCCTCTGCACTGCAGGATGTTCCTGAGGCAGGAGAGGAATGTTTTTCCAGGCAGGAGAAGGATTTGTTCCCGGCAGGAGAAGGGATGTTCCTGAGGAAGGAGAAAGGATGTTCCTGCAGGAGAAGGGATGTTCCTGCAGGAAGGGGAAGGGATGTTCCTGCAGGAGAAGGGATGTTCCTGCAGGCAGGAGAAGGGATGTTCCTGCAGGAGAAGGGATGTTCCTGCAGGAGAAGGGATGTTCCTGCAGGAAGGAGAGGGATGTTCCTGCAGGAGAAGGGATGTTCCTGCAGGAAGGAGAGGGATGTTCCTGCAGGAGAAGGGATGTTCCTGCAGGAAGGAGAGGGATGTTCCTGCAGGAGAAGGGATGTTCCTGCAGGAAGGGGAAGGGATGTTCCTGCAGGAGAAGGGATGTTCCTGCAGGCAGGAGAAGGGATGTTCCTGCAGGAGAAGGGATGTTCCTGCAGGAGAAGGGATGTTCCTGAGGAAGGAGAAGGGATGTTCCTGAGGCAGGAGAAGGGATGTTCCTGAGGCAGGAGAAGGGATGTTCCTGCAGGCAGGAGAAGGGATGTTCCTGCAGGAAGGAGAAGGGATGTTCCTGCAGGAGAAGGATTTGTTCCTGCAGGGAGGAGAAGGGATGTTCCTGCAGGAGAAGGGATGTTCCTGCAGGAGAAGGGATGTTCCTGCAGGAGAAGGGATGTTCCTGCAGGAGAAGGGATGTTCCTGAGGGAGGAGAAGGGATGTTCCTGAGGGAGGAGAAGGGATGTTCCTGCAGGAAGGAGAAGGGATGTTCCTGCAGGAGAAGGGATGTTCCTGAGGAAGGAGAAGGGATGTTCCTGCAGGAGAAGGGATGTTCCTGCAGGAGAAGGGATGTTCCTGAGGAAGGAGAAGGGATGTTCCTGCAGGAGAAGGGATGTTCCTGCAGGAAGGAGAAGGGATGTTCCTGCAGGAAGGAGAAGGGATGTTCCTGCAGGAGAAGGGATGTTCCTGAGGAAGGAGAGGGATGTTCCTGCAGGAGAAGGGATGTTCCTGCAGGAAGGAGAAGGGATGTTCCTGCAGGAAGGAGAAGGGATGTTCCTGCAGGAAGGAGAAGGGATGTTCCTGCAGGAGAAGGGATGTTCCTGAGGAAGGAGAAGGGATGTTCCTGAGGCAGGAGAAGGGATGTTCCTGCAGGAAGGAGAAGGGATGTTCCTGCAGGAAGGAGAAGGATTTGTTCCTGCAGCCATGGCCCCATGCTCTCCCTCAGTCCAGCACCACTTCCCAACGGCATCTTGGAGCTTTTCCCTTTTTGTCTCCTCACTGGATCCCTGCTCAGCCCACTCATCCCCAAACTGCCCAATTGAATTATCTGAGCCTTTTTTCCCTCCCATTCCCCGCAGGGAACAGCCCCTTCCCTCCCAGCCAAACTCCCGTCCCTGGGAGCTCTCCAGGGCCCTTCCCCGGAGGCTGGGGTGAAGTTTCCATGGGGGACTTTCCCCAGGAGATTGGGATGAAGTTTCCATGGGGGACTTTCCCCAGGACATTGGGATGAAGTTTCCATGGGGGAGTTTTCCCAGGAAGCTGGGGTGAAGTTCCCATGGGGGAGTTTTCCCAGGAGATTGGGATGAAGTTTCCATGGGGGAGTTTTCCCAGGAGATCGGGATGAAGTTCCCATGGGGGAGTTTTCCCAGGAGATTGGGATGAAGTTTCCATGGGGGAGTTTTCCCAGGAGATCGGGATGAAGTTCCCATGGGGGAGTTTTCCCAGGAGATCGGGATGAAGTTCCCATGGGGGAGTTTTCCCAGGAGATTGGGATGAAGTTTCCATGGGGAATTTTCCCAGGAAGCTGGGGTGAAGTTCCCATGGGGGAGTTTTCCCAGGAGATTGGGATGAAGTTTCCATGGGGGACTTTTCCCAGGAGATTGGGATGAAGTTCCCATGGGGGAGTTTTCCCAGGAGATTGGGATGAAGTTTCCATGGGGAATTTTCCTCTCAGAGCCTTTCCCTGCCCTCCTCCCGTGCAGAGGTCAGCAATGGCCCCTCCCCAGTGTCCTCCCCGTTAATTTAACCCCGCTGTGACCCCAAATCCTCCCTTTGGTCCTGCCTGGAAGGTGGCACAGGACGCGCCAGTCCAGGGGCACCATTCCCTCCCAAGCTGGGGCCAAAGTTTTTATTTTATCCCGGGATTATCTAAACCCCAGGGAGCCTTGAACCGGGGCTTTGATTTCAATGCTGGCCCATGGAATTCCATTTTCCAGGAAAAGGGCAAAGTCCCTGATGGTCTTTTTGCAACAGGTGGGTTGGTAAAACTTTCGTGTCACCTTTTTTGGGGAACAATCCTCTAAAACCCTCACACAAACAAAAGAGCTCAAGGGATTGTGAGCCAAAAATACTCCAGAGTGGAGAATCCCCTGAAGTGCTGAGGAAATATTTGGGTTTACACTGAGATCATTTAAAGGAATTCCAGGTAGAGAGTAACAGCCATTAACAAAGGGACATTCAGGCTTTACTGTTATCTCCTGGGAAAAAATGTCCATGGCATTAAAAATACATAAAATACCTTTCATTGAAAAAAATTTGGGGCAAACTAAAGGTTGGCAGAAAATTCTCTATTGCAGAAGTCTAAATATCCAACACATATAAAAATACCCACAGCTGTAGATCAGCTGCAAAGCATTTTAAAATGAATGGTGGAATGAAATTTTTTAAAAAAATAATGTAAATTAAATTTTTAAAAAATTAAAGAACACTAAAGGAGGTAGCATTTGGAAATTTGGATTAGAAGTGGCAGCTTCTGTAAGGTCCAAAGGAAAATGTTGATTTCTGTCCTGCTAAAATGAAAAATCCTTCCTGGGGTTACCTTGGTCTCTGCTCTATCTGCAAACTGCTGAGCGACATAGAAAGACAAAGAATAACAGAATTTACTTTCTAAAATAACCGTGGTTTATGTAACACGTCTTTTGCGTTCATTTAAAATGATCTCATTTGAAAAATTAGAATTTTCTGAATTGTATTTTTGAGCTTCATAGCTGTCAGTGAATAGTCCACGATCAGGATTTTGGAGAGCAGATATTTGGGGTTCTGTTGGGCTGGGATTGTCACCGCAGCTCTCCCAGCTCGGCAGGGAGGACACTGGGAAGGGAAAAGGTGACAGACAGCTCAGAGGAGAGGGAAATTAAACTCTCCATGGAATCATTTAGGTTGGAAAGACTTTTAGGATCACCGAGTCCAACTGTAATGCTGGAAACGAGGATTTTTAGAAGCCTCCACATGAAAACCCCTGAATTTTTTTCACGGAATTATTCATGAAATCATGAAGTGGTTTGGGTTGGGAAGGACCTTAAAAATCACCCAATTCCAGCCCCAGCCACCTCCCACTGTCCCAGGCTGCTCCAAACCCATCCAGCCTGGCCTTGGGCACTGCCAGGGACCCAGGGGCAGCCACAGCTGCTCTGGGCACCCTGTGCCAGGGCCACAGAGGGGATAATAACAGCAACAATAGCAGTAATAATAATAATAGCAATAGCAACAGCAATATTGCCTGTATTTCCCACCTAAATATCTGTTCCCAGCAAACACCAAGGATGCGCTCCTGAATCCCAGAGCTGGAGGGGAAATCCCCAAATCTCCAGCTCTCTTAAATACGTGGCTTCTTCAGGCACTGCAAAGCAGCTCCTGCTCCTGAGGAGTGGAGGACTTCCAAGGGGATTAAATCTCAGCTATTAAATTAAAGTGGTTCTCAGAAACTCAGATAAATACACAGATAAGAAATAGCCAATAATGCCAGAGAAAAGCAGGGCAAGACTCGAGCGTCTTTCTGTGCACATGATTGTAAAGGAGCTTTCCTGGATCTCTTGATAAGAAATTCCCTGATATTCTTGACTGAGTTCCAGGGTTTATTCTTTTTTAAGAACACACAGATTCTGTAAAAATGGGGCTATTTCTGAGCTCCATCTCCCTCGTCAGGATCCCTCTCCCATGGGGATCATTTTCTTTCCAGCAGCATGCCCCCATCGTGCCTGAGCTCGGGGTTTTCCCTGCTCCAGGATTCTCCACGGGGATCCTGCATTTTGGAAAATTTGGAATTCTCCCCCGGAGCAGCGCTCAGAGCACAGGTGAGACGATTGTTCCCTCAGGAATTCACTGCCACGGGCTGCCATGCAATCTCCTCCCTCTGGCTCCTTTCCCAAACCCGCTCCCTGCAGCTCCAGGTGCTGCCCACAGGCCCAGGGCACTCCACACCCCATCACTCCTCCTCTCCTGCCCTGGATCACCTTTCCCTGTTAAAGCTTTCCCCACTGAGCTTGTGCTGGATCCATCCTGCTTTTTCCAGGCCTTCCCGAGCAAAGCTTGGTCTGATCCCAGCACTGGCCCTGCTCGGGGCAGGGCTTGGAGCAGAAACCTCCTGGAACCCTTCCAGCCTAAACCCAACCCTGTGGTAAAACCCAGCCAGGGCCCCCCAGGGCAGGCAGGCCCTGGTGGGAATTCAGTGCAGGATTCAGGGAAAAGGCTCCTGGGAGCTCTGATCCCCAGGGTCACCTGCAGCCTGGAGATGGGGACATCCCCCCTTCTGGAGCCTCTGCAAGGTTCAGGAGCTCCACTGACTGGGGAGGTCCCAAAAAATGAGTGGAAGAGCTGGAGCATGAAGCACCCACACATCTCAGGGCTCTGCCTCAGGGAGGGAAATCCCCCTCTGGCAGAGTGGATTTTTCCCAGGATTTCACCAGGCCACCCATGCTCCCAGCCTGGGGTGGAAGCACGGCAAGGCAAAGCTGGGAGGGACTTAGGGATGGTGCTTGGAGGTTCTCGCAAATTTTACTTTTCTTTTCTAGTGGAAAAGTCATTGAATCATGGGATGGGCTGCTCTGGGAAGAGACACTAACCCCACCCAGTGCCACCCCTGCCATGGCAGGGACACCTCCCACTGTCCCAGGCTGCTCCAGCCCCAGTGTCCAACCTGGCCTTGGGCACTGCCAGGGATGCAGGGGCAGCCACAGCTGCTCTGGGCACCCTGTGCCAGGGCCTGCCCACCCTGCCAGGGAACAATTCCTGATTCCCAAGAGCCCATCCAGCCCTGCCCTCTGGCACTGGGAGCCATTCCCTGGCTCCTGTCCCTGCAGCCCTTGGCAATTGTCTCTCTCCAGCTTTCCTGGGGCTCCTTCAGGCCCTGCAAGGCCACCCTGAGCTCAGCCCAGAGCTTCTCCTGCCCAGGCTGAGCAATGCCAGCTGTGCCAGCCTTTCCTGCCAGCAGAGCTGCTCCAGCCCTCTGCTCATCCTGGAGCCTCCTCTGGGCTCTCTCCAGCAGCTCCACGTCCTCCCTGTGCTGGGAATTCCAGGGCTGGATGCAGACAAATTCTAAAAATCAATTCTGGATCATTTTAGCAACAACCCCCTCGCATTCCTGGGATGATATTCAGGGAGGAAAATATCAGGAATCAGGGATGTGATCTGCAGAGGAGGGTGCTGCTCCCCAGCCCCAGCCCCAGGGATGAGCTGGTTTAAAGCACAGCAGGTAAATGAGAGTGAGTTGTGCTGGTGATCCCATGGAATTCCAGGGGTGCTGAGGGAAAATGGAATGTGGCTCTACAAACCTGGGACGCTCTGTTTTCATTCAGGAATCACAACCTCGGGAATTCCAGGGTGTCACTTGGTGCACCCGGGGTTAGGAAGTGACCCCAGCACAGCTTCCCCAGCCCAGGTGCTCAGGAGAGGTGGAACGGGAACACCTCGAGCTGGAATGATATTCCAGGATATCATTCCTGGAATATCTTGGGACATCATTCCTGGAATATCTTGGGACATCATTCCATCCTGGCCTTCTCCCCTTTCCCCATCTGTTTCTATCGACACCCCAGCAGCAGTGAAGCAAAGCTGCTCCAGGCTCCAATCCCTGCTGATTCCCTGATCCCTCGGTAAATAAAACCAGAGTACCTCGAACTCCGGAGGTCTACAGGAGTTCCCTGACAATGCCTTTAAACTGCCCCATCACAAAGCTTTTTCTTGTTGCCTCGCCCAGGATTTCTCTTTATTTCCCTTTTGTGGTTTGATTTACTCAGTTAAAGATTATCCTGACAAAGGGAAAGAAGGGTATTTTATTTTTAAAACATTTTAATATTTTAGGATGGAATGGTTGAAGCGTTTTGTGCCCAAGGATGTGCTCACCACCCTCTGGGCAGCGTCAAAAAGGCTTCACTGGGATGCTTTAAAGCCTCTTGATTAATTTCTACAGGAAAAACCGGTCCAATGGTGAAGTCAAAACCTGGGTTTCGAATTCCAAGGCTTTCCTAAATGTCTCTCTCCGGTGCTCTGGTGCAGCAATGAGCAGCTAAAAGATCAGTGTGGGATATCTTTATATATTGAAATAATAAATATTACATCAATATTATGGCATAGATCCCTGATTTTTGCCACGTTCCACTGAGAGCCACGAGGAGTTTTAGCTCTGTTTGGTGACGAGAGAGAGGAATTTGACAGCCCGGAGGTCTCCGAGCTGTGCAGGGGCCAGCGTTCATCAGCGTCCCTGCCTCAGATCCTGGCAGGTTTTCCACAGCACTGAAAGCTTTCTCTAAAATATTTTGCTCACCGTACAGAATACAATTTTTTAAAGCAATTAATAAAGTGATGTGCTGGTAGATTTAGAGGGCTGGCTCCCCGCGGGTCCTCTGCTGCTGCACCACTCGCAGCGGCCGCGGGAAGCCGCGCACCAACTGCAGAGGAATTATTCTTAAAAAAATAAAAGAGCTTTGAGTGAAGTCTCAAAGTCCAAAAGTCGAACCGTCCGGAGCTGCCGAGCTCGGTGCCAGCGCGGCATCCTTGACGCCCGTGATCCCGCGTCCCCTGGCCCGCGGGCCGGGGAGGTGGCAGCCAGCGGGACGAGAGTGGCAGCTTGACACCGCCCTGGCAGGCGGGCGGCGGCCGCGGAGCCTGACCCGGGCCCGGGGCCGCAGCTCGGAACAGCTGAAGCTGCATCTGCTCGGGGCGGGCCCGGCGCTCCATGCTGAGCCGCCAGCTGCCGCTGTGCCCGGCCCGCCGCCCGCGGCCCCGCGCCCGCCCGGCAGCTCCGCGGCCGTGCGAGGGGGAAACCGGGCCGGGAGCGCTCCGAAAGCACCTGGAAAACGCGGGCTTTAATTAAAAATAAACCATCTGTGGAAGCGCGGGGTGAGCGGATATCTCCGCGGCGTTCAGCGCATCCCGCACGCACAGCGCGGAGCGGGGCGCGCATCCCGCAGCCCCCAGATACTCCGCGGCGGTAAGGGGAAAAACCGGGCTGAGAGTCCTCTTAAATCACCTGAAAATTGCTTTTTTTCAATTAAAAATAAACCATCTATGGAAGGGGGCTGAGCAGATATCTCCGAGGCGTTCAGCGCATTCCGCACACACAGCGCGGAGCGGGGCGCGCATCCCGCACCCCGCCGGAGGAGCTCCGCGGCCGTGCGAGGAAAAAACAGGGCCGAGAGCCCCTTAAATCACCTGAAATTTGCTTTTTTTCAATTAAAAACAAACCATCTGTGGAAGCGGGGTGAGCGGATATCTCCGCGGCGTTCAGCGCATCCCGCACACACAGCGCGGAGCGGGGCGCGGATCCTGCAGCCCCCGGATGCTCCGCTGCCGTGCGGGGGGAAACAGCGGGCTAAGAGTCCTCTTAAATCACCTGAAAACCGCGGTTTTAAATTAAAAATAAACCATCTGTGGAAGCGGGGAGAGCAGATCGGCGGCGTTCAGCGCATCCCGCACACACAGCGCGGAGCGGGGAGCGGCTCCGCGCATCCCGCACCCCGCCGGAGGAGCTCCGCGGCATTGCCGGGGGAAACTGGGTTAAGAGCCCTCCTAAATCACCTGAAAATCACCTTTTTAATTTAAAAATAAACCGTCTGTGAAAGGGAGATGAGCAGATATCTCCGCGGCGTCCCTCACACACAGCGCGGAGCGGGCGCGGCTCCGCGGATCCCGCAGCCCCTGGATGCTCCGCGGCATTGCGAGGGGAAATCGGGTTAATAGCCCTCTTAAATCACCTGAAAATCGCTTTTTTAGATTAAAAATAAAGCATCTGTGGAAGGGGGGTGGTCAGATCCGCGGCGCTCGGCGCGCCCCAGGCGCAGCGCTCGCTGGGGTGTGCCCAGGGCCACGGAAATCCCGGCAGAGCGGGCAAACACCTCCTGCCCGCCGCTCTGCAGGGAAACGGGAGGGGCCCGAGCCCGCAAACCAGGGAGAACTTGCGGGATCAGGCTGTGCTCAGGTCCATCGCTGCCCCGCTCACCCCTCAGGGATGGCCCTGGGACAGGCAGGAAGCCTTGGACAGAAAATGAGGTTTTCTTCAGCAGTGAGAGTCTCAAAGCAGCGCTAAAATGGGCACTGCAGCGAGAGAGGGTGAGAGCCAAAGGCACGGGATGAACTCAGGGCAGATCCCAAAACTTCCCGGCCTCCAGGCGCCGCTGGCCTTGGCCACACCATCAGCGATGTGAAACTGGTGCAGCCCTCCCGGGGGAAATCCAGGGATGCTCTGCCTGCAGCCAGGGCTGCTCCTGAGCCTGTGCCCTTGAGGAAGCTGGAATTACTCTTGATTAGTGCTTTTTCCTAAATGGAGGCAAAAAAACCTCACAAAACACATCGGAGCTTCCTTCCAGTCCACCCTGGTCACAAGTAATGCCCTGAGTAAAACAGTGGAGAATTTAAAGACTCTTTGTCTGACAGTGATTTGAAAATACTTTTCCAAAATAAAACCAGATTTTTGTATATAAAATTCCTGCAGCCACATTCCCAGCTTCTCCTGCTGCCCATTTCTCAGGCTCAGGATTATTTGGGTGCTGAGGAATCACAGCTAAGGGAGGGCAGGATCAGGTGTGCCCTTGGATTTTGCTTCTGTCTCCTGCCAGATCACCGAGGACAGAGGTGTAAGACACGTCGAGGGACACTGAGCTAAATCCCTGCTCTCCCTATCAAAGTGTACAAAGAAAAGGCATCATGGAATCCCAGGGGCTGGCAAAGCCCTCCCAGCCCAGGCAGTGCCAGCTGTGCCCCAGGCCCACCTTGTCCCCAGCCCAGAGCACTCAGGGCCACCTCCAGCCCTTGCTGGGACACCTGCAGGGATGGGCACTCCAAAGCTCCCTGGGCAGCCCCTGCCAAGGCCTGAGCTCCCTTTCCCTGGGGAAAATTTTACCTGAGTAAAACAATTCTTCCTGAAAAGGCAGCTTGGTCCTTGGTAATTCACCAGCACAAGGTTTAAGGTGGATGCTCCCACCCCAGCTTTGCAAGGGAAAGGGGACACACATCTCTTGTGGCCACTGAGTGCCACCCCAAGCCACTGCCATGTTCTGTGTGGGACAAAGCCTGGCCTTTCAGACAGGACAAGAGCAAACAGCCCTGGGCTGGGCCAGGGGAGGCTCAGCTTGGGCAGCAGCAGGAATTTGCCCATGGAAAGGGAGCTCAGGCCTTGGCAGGGGCTGCCCAGGGAGCTTTGGAGTGCCCATCCCTGCAGGTGTCCCAGCAAGGGCTGGAGGTGGCCCTGAGTGCTCTGGGCTGGGGACAAGGTGGGCCTGGGGCACAGCTGGCACTGCCTGGCCTGGGAGGGCTTTGCCAGCCTCAGGGATCCTGGGATTCTGTTCACATTTCTTTGACCATACCCTACCTGAACTCTTAGCACTGCTTTGGTCTCCAGAGGCAGCACCCTCTTTGCAATTAGATTAAAATCCTGGTTTGATCCCCATTCCCAGAGCTCTGATTGTGGAAAGCTTTCCACAGTCCCTTCCTTCTCCCAGACATTTGTGGATACAGAAGGAAGCATTATTTCAAACTCTTTCTTCCCAAAGTTTTCTAAATGTGCTCCATGTCTAAGAGGATCTTTAAATGCTACAGTTCTAGGTAGTTTCATATTTTATTTTCTTATCTGACACCTTGCATGGAAAAATTAAAAATCCCCTATAATATTGGACATTCTGCACCACAGAGACTCCTGCACTGGGATCTTTCCATACCTTTTAAAATCATCAATCCCTCAAACATTTATGCTCCTGCCAGTTATTTTTAGTGACAAGGGAGAAAATATCACTACAGCCAGAAAATCCTCCTGTATCGATCCAGTCCCTCCACAAAATCCTGGCCCCACTGGATCACAGCAGAGTTACCTGTGCTGCCCTCATCAGCCACGCCCCAGCACAGGAGAGGCTCCACACGGCATTTTCTGCTCAGATTCTGAGGGATTCTACTTTAATTAAAGCGAGATTTTAGGAACGACCTCTAAACTTCCTGAAAAATCAAACCAGGCTGTCCTCCAGGCCAGCAATGACTTTCATCTGATGCTTCTCATCTCGTGTAATAAATTCACAGATGGACCATCCTTGTCCTTCCAACGCCTAAGAATAACTCCTAAGTACTGCTCCCAGGGGGTTTGATCTGGTTTACACACATCTGCTGAGATACGTGTCTTTGAGCCCAGATTAAGTCTTTGTTTGACGATATTTGAGCATTTGTGAAACTACTTGGCAAGAATGTCCTGATTTTATTCATTCAAAACATGTGCTGATTGCTGCCAGTGGGATCCCAACACCTCCCACGGCATCGCTTCATTCCCAACCCGTTCACAGGGAAAGGGAAACCGATGGCAGAGAATGGGCAGCTGTGTTACTCTAAAAAATCAATTGTTCTGTTTTTAGGCAAATAAATTTTGTACTCAAACCTTCTCCTAAGGAGACTGGTCCTGTTTTGCTGCATTAGCCCCGAGCGTGGTGCAAAACCTGCACTGCTCCTGACTCTGCCACACCCAGGAGAGGTTTGCATCTCCCTTTTGTGGCAGGGACAGGCCAGGGAACAGGCACAACCTCAATTTGTGATTTTATACCGAGACTGGAGAAAAGGAGGCTCAGGGGGACCTTGTGGCTCTGCACAAGTCCCTGACAGGAGGGGACAGCCGGGGGGGTCAGGCTGTGCTCCAGGAACAGGGACAGGAGCAGAGGGAACGGCCTCAGGCTGGGCCAGGGGAGGCTCAGCTTGGGCAGCAGCAGGAATTTGCCCATGGAAAGGGAGCTCAGGCCTTGGCAGGGGCTGCCCAGGGAGCTTTGGAGTGCCCATCCCTGCAGGTGTCACCTGGAGGTGGCCCTGAGTGCTCTGGGCTGGGGACAAGGTGGGCCTGGGGCACAGCTGGCACTACCTGGGCTGGGAGGGCTTTGCCAGCCCCAGGGATCCTGGGATTCCCCTTGTGGGATCTGAAGGATCCTGTGTGGGATCTAAAGGATTCCTGTGTGGGATCTAAGGGGTGTCTGCCATGGGAAGCTGTCGATGGAACTCACCCCGAGGTCGGTGCCATCACCGCACGTGGCAGCTCTGATGGGTTTTGTTGGAGCTTCCCAGGAGACACAAGGCAGCAGTGAGGAGCCTCAGGCACTCTGGGCTCTTTGTTCAATGGGATTTATGTCCCTCAGTTGTTCAGGTTTGGGTGCTGAGTGCAATAACAGCCAGCTGTGACACCTGGGGCTGGGTATTGGTGACACCCCAAGGCAAAGGACATTCCTGGGGCTGGGGCAGTGACACCACAATCCAATCCCTGCTCCCACTGTGCGAGGGGCTGGCTTTGGGCTCCATCACCCCACACCTAAGGGCACCTGGATCACCTTTAGGGCCCTTTCCCACCCCAGGCATTCTGCCCATCCCAGAGCTTTCATCAGAACCCAGCAGCACCTCCAGGGCAGAGCAGCACCAGGGGCTGCACAGGACCGGGCAGACGAGGGGCTCCTCCCGGGACATCAAGCAGGGGGTGCACACACACAAACCCCAGGCGGCTGCTGGGCACTTCTAGGAAGCTGCTGGAGGCTCAGAAACAGGGTTTATGCACAAATGGGGTTGGGGAAATGAGTGGTTCGTGGTTGATTGTTTCTCAGTAATGCTGACGCCACAGGAAGCCAGGACAAACAGAGTCAGACGCTTTGTGAAACTTGTCACACCTGACCACAAGAGCAGGCCCAGGCTGGCTGGAGGTTCTTTCCCCAGGAAATGCTCCCCACAGAATGCAAATGCAGCTCCGTGTTCACTCTGGGGCAGAGCTGTGCCCAGGGACAGAGCTCTGGTGACACCTCAGAGGTGACACCTCCAAACGCAGCCACAGCAGGACCTGCCCTGCCCAGAGCACAGCCCCAGCAGCTTTGGGAGGCACGGCCACACAGGGCTGGTCCCTCCTCAGGGCATTCACATTTCAGAATGGACCTGTTTGCTCTGTTTGCTTCGTGGAAGTGCAAAATTATGTGTTTTGATTTCCATGCAACATTTGTGTTGTGTTTTCTTATCTTTGCAGCACTCCCTGCTTAAGAGTGGCAGTGAAGTTGGTCAGGGGCTGGACTTGGATGATCCTGGTGGGTTCCTTCCCACTCAGGAGATTTGAAACTTCCTCCAAATTTGTTCCTTTGGTTTCAATCTTAAAAAACAGTAAGTGATCACAGAATCATGGAAGGTCCTGAGCTGTAGGGACCCACGGGGACCATCCAGTCCCACCCTGTCCCTGCCCAGACCCCCAACAATCCCACCCTGGCATCCCAAAGGCTCCTGGAGCTGTGGCAGCCTCGGGGCCGTGCCCATTCCCTGGGGAGCCTGGGCAGTGCCAGCACCTCTGGGGAAGAGCCTTGCCCTAAAATCCAACCCCAATCCCTGCTGGGCCAGCTGCAGGCGCTCCCTGGTGCTGTCCCTGTGGCAGGAGCAGAGGTCAGAGCTGTCCCTCAGCTCCTCCTGGGGCCCCTCCAGACCCTTCCCCACCCCCCAGCTCTAACAAGCCCAAATATCCGGGTGTGGAGCACAAAGCCAGGTCTCAGATGAGGGCTTGTTGCCCTGGGGGGATTATTCAGCACCCCAGAAGCGTCCCCAGGATGCTCCTCCATCAGCCCCTCTGGGTCACTGCTGAGAGCTGCTCCCAGCAGGGAGGGCAGGAAGGGCTCCCAGGGGAACATGGAGGTGCTGTGGGCTGGACAAGGATCTCCTAAAGTGCAGCTCCCCAGGGCCTGGCTGTCCACACTGGCTGTGATCTTCTGCCACGTCCTCCCCAACCCTTGGTGACGTGGGCTTGGCCCTCGGGACAGGGTTAAGGGGTGATGCTGGGGTGGCACTGGGACTGGGGGATCCTGAGGGGCTCTCCCAACCTCAGGGGTTCTGGGATTCTTTGAGCAGGAGCAAATGTGGCTTGAAATCCAGGCATCCTGCAGGGAATTCCCTGTTTGGGAACACAGAGCCTGCCTGACAGGAGGGGACAGCCGGGGGAACAGGGACAGGAGCAGAGGGAACGGCCTCAGGCTGGGCCAGGGGAGGCTCAGCTTGGGCAGCAGCAGGAATTTGCCCATGGAAAGGGAGCTCAGGCCTTGGCAGGGGCTGCCCAGGGAGCTTTGGAGTGCCCATCCCTGCAGGTGTCCCAGCAAGGGCTGGAGGTGGCCCTGAGTGCTCTGGGCTGGGGACAAGGTGGGCCTGGGGCACAGCTGGCACTGCCTGGCCTGGGAGGGCTTTGCCAGCCTCAGGAATATCCTGGGATTCTGTGGAGGTGCAGCAGAGGAGCTGTGGGAGTTTTTATCTTCTTTTTCTTCTGTTAGAGCTGGGATTAAAGCAGGGGAAATGCAGTTTTCCCCTGTTTGGACTCAGATGTTTATTAATTCTTGTCCATATCATGAGCTGTGAGTTCCATGCAACAAGGTAGAAAATGGCTCTGTCTCTAACCCTTTCCATGGTCTTTTAAGCACTATTTATCCAATAATGGGATGACTCCTACTCATTATTTATACTTTTAACCAAATAACTGAATACCTGAGGTCAGCAATACCAACCTTTCCATCCAATTACCAAACACCCCCCAGAGCCGTGAAGGAGAAGGTGGAAAAGCAGGACTGGCCTCTGCCCTAAATCCTCCACCTTGCTTTCTATCCATTGCTGTGTTCTAACCCCTTAAACTCTGAGTTTTGCACGCTGTGATCTCACACCCTTCTATCCAAACTTCACCCCCACAGTCCCAGTGCTGTCACTCAATTTTGGAGCCTTCTCCAGGCCCAGGTGAAATGCAGAGTTTGCCTGGGGGTCAGAGCCTGTGAGCACAGAGAGTCTGGAATTCCCAGAGCCCAGGGTTCCCCCATGGGGACACCGGAGCGAGCCCAGGACAGGGAGCGCCGGGAGGAGGGCAGGAGCAGCGGGAGCAGGGCAGGAACAGCAGGAGCAGGGCAGGAGCAGCGGGAGCAGGGCAGGAGCAGCAGGAGCAGGGCAGGAGCAGCAGGAGCAGGGCAGGAGCAGCGGGAGCAGGGCAGGAGCAGCGGGAGCAGGGCAGGAGCAGCGGGAGCAGGGCAGGAGCAGCGGGAGCAGGGCAGGAGCAGCAGGAGCAGGGCAGGAGCAGCGGGAGCAGGGCAGGAGCAGCGGGAGCAGGGCAGGAGCAGCGGGAGCAGGGCAGGAGCAGCGGGAGCAGGGCAGGAGCAGCGGGAGCAGGGCAGGAGCAGCGGGAGCAGGGCAGGAGCAGCGGGAGCTCTGCAGCATTCCCTGGGCAGGGCCGTGTCCCGGGGTTATCCCGAGGCACGGCAGGGTCGGTGTGGCTGCAGGAGAGCAGGGGAGGAAGCAGAGCCTGCCCAGGGCAGCCCTCGGGAGCTCCTGTCCGCCTGCCAAGGGCAGGGAGTGGCCCCGCATTCCCCGGAACAGATGGGGCTGCCCGGGCACGGTGCCCTCGCTGCCAGCCCCGCACGGCCCCGGGTGGCACAGGGGCTCTCCGGCCACGAGCACGGCCAGCCGGGCAGCCAGAGCCAGGAAAAGCCCGGGGTGACTCCGGGATGTCACCTGTGCTGTGTCCCTGCTGCTCCTGCCCATCACTGCTGACACCGCAGCGTCCCCGGCGCTGGGGACACGGGGGGACCCCAAAGGACAAGGACTTTCCCTGCCAGGACAGGGGGAGCAGCGAGAGTGGCTCTGGGCCTGAAATCCTGGCAGGAAAACGCTGCTTGGGAGAGGTCACCTGCATGGCTTGGCTGTCCATTGTCCCTGCTTCAGCAGAAGCTGAGAGCGCAGAGTGAGTTCGGCAGTGCTCCGAGGCAGATGGGCAGGGATGGAGGCAAGGGGCACGCAGGGATTCACCGGGGCTGGAGGGAGGCTCCTCACGCCAGCACAGGACAATCTTCTCCTCATTCTCCAGCCCAGAACCATCAGTGAGTCCCCTGTGCCTCTGTGACAGAATCCCAAAATCCCTGGGCTGGCAAAGCCCTCCCAGGCCAGGCAGTGCCAGCTGTGCCCCAGGCCCACCTTGTCCCCAGCCCAGAGCACTCAGGGCCACCTCCAGCCCTTGCTGGGACACCTGCAGGGATGGGCACTCCAAACCTGCATTGGCAATTCATTCCAAAAACCCAGGAATTGTTGGTTGTCAGCCCTGGCTGCAGCAGAGCCCCCCTCTCACACTGAGCATCTGCCACCTTTCAGACTCACAGTCACTGTCGCACTTTTGTCCTTCACCTTCTCCTCAGCTTAAATAAAATCATTTTAAGGAGAGTCTCAAAATCCCTCACACACCTGAATTCCTAAACAAGGAAACCAGCATGGGTTTGCCTTCAAAATAATGGCCCTCGGTCCTTTCCTGCACACTGGTCAGCTTGGAAATCTTAAATTTACAAAATCAAAATGCTAGAGGAATGACATCGATGTATGGGACAGTCAGGGTGTTTCTCAGCAGGAATTTCCCCCTGGAAAGGGTGCTCAGGCTTTGGAAGGGGCTGCCCAGGGAGGTTTGGGGTCCCCATCCCTGGCAGTGCCCAAGGCCAGGCTGGACACTGGGGCTGGAGCAGCCTGGGACAGTGGGAGGTGTCCCTGCCATGGCAGGGGTGGCACTGGGTGGGCTCTGAGGTCCCTCCAACCAACCCTTGTGTGACCCTCTGCTTCTCCTTTCTGTGATTTTTTATTACTCTCCACAATTCAGGAATGAGGTAGCTCTGGTCTCTCCCTCGGGGATGGCTCAGAGTCTTTGCAGAGTCAGGCCGGGCTCGAGGTTTTGTTTTCCCTACAAAATCAGGCAAGGGGCTTCAGCTGATCCCTGCTCTCAAGGAATTGCCAACTCCCTTTGAATGTCTGGGGCTTTCTGTTGAGGAAAATCAGGAAATTTCTGCTATGCTGAGTAAAAATTAATTAGCTGCTGATGCTTCATGTTATTTAAAAGATGAGGAATATTCCCTTCTCTCCTCTGTTAAATGCAGGTGAGCAGAGCCCAGTTCTGGGAGAGGAGAGGAGAGGAGAGGAGAGGAGAGGAGAGGAGAGGAGAGGAGAGGAGAGGAGAGGAGAGGAGAGGAGAGGAGAGGAGAGGAGAGGAGAGGAGAGGAGAGGAGAGGAGAGGAGAGGAGAGGAGAGGAGAGGAGAGGAGAGGAGAGGAGAGGAGAATGGAGGAGAATGGACTGGAAAGTAGAATGAAGGGAGAAGAAAGGAGAAAAAAGGAGGGGAAAGGAGAAGGAGAGAAGGAAGAAGGAAGGAGAAGGAAGGAGACCTTTTCCTTTCCCCATCTCTCTGTTGCTGGCCTTGCCTTCCAAATCTAAGCCTTGTGGCACAAGGTCATGGTTGGAGCCTTGGGGAGATCTGGATGTGGATGTGAGAATGCAGGAGGGAGCCCCATCCCCAGGGCAAGGAACAATCCCTCAGTGTCCCCAGAGCCAGGCTGGTGTCCCCAGAGCCAGGCTGGTGTCCCCAGAGCCAGGCTGGTGTCCCCAGGCCATGCAGGAGCTCCGGGCCTCCCTTCACCTCCCTCAGGCACCTCCTCGGAGCAGCGAGAGCTGCGGGTCATTAATGATTCATTATGTGTCCCCCTCCGTGTCCCCTTTGTCCCGACTGTCACAGTGTCGCTCTTTGTCTGTTTGCCGTGGATTATCGGCAGCAGCACTTTGTAGGGCCTTTCAAAGGAGCTGTTTGCTGGGAGTCAATAACACATTCACCGCAGGAGTTAATGCTCTCACATCCCCTGAGGGGACAGCCCGGGGCCGCACAGACCCCGCATTGTGCCCGGGATTTGTCAGCTCCTGTCCCCTCCCTGCAGATCTGCGGTTAACGATGGAAACCGGGGGCCAGGCCGGCATTTCCAGGGCTGGTGACCCACAGAGCTCCAGGAATTGCTTTTTATGTCCCTGCCAGCCCCTCAGGGCAGGTGGGTGGCTGTGGGTCACAGGGCTGAGGTGAGGGGCTGTCTGCAGCCGGAGAGCTCCTGCTCAGGAGAGGCTGGAGAGCTCCTGGTCAGGAGAGGCTGGAGAACTCCTGCTCAGGAGAGGCTGGAGAGCTCCTGGTCAGGAGAGGCTGGAGAACTCCTGGTCAGCAGAGGCTGGAGAACTCCTGCTCAGGAGAGGCTGGAGAGCTCCTGGTCAGGAGAGGCTGGAGAACTCCTGGTCAGGAGAGGCTGGAGAACTCCTGGTCAGCAGAGGCTGGAGAGCTCCTGGTCAGGAGAGGCTGGAGAGCTCCTGGTCAGGAGAGGCTGGAGAGCTCCTGGTCAGGAGAGGCTGGAGAGCTCCTGCTCAGGAGAGGCTGGAGAGCTCCTGCTCAGGAGAGGCTGGAGAGCTCCTGGACAGGAGAGGCTGGAGAGCTCCTGGTCAGGAGAGGATAGAGAACTCCTGGTCAGGAGAGGCTGGAGAACTCCTGGACAGGAGAGGCTGGAGAGCTCCTGGTCAGGAGAGGCTGGAGAGCTCCTGGACAGGAGAGGCTGGAGAGCTCCTGGACAGGAGAGGCTGGAGAGCTCCTGGTCAGGAGAGGATGGAGAATCCCTGGTCAGCAGAGGCTGGAGAGCTCCTGGTCAGCAGAGGCGCTGCAGGAGATCCAGCACAGCGCCCTGCCGAGATGGGCTGAGCTCCGGGGACTGGGGAAAGAGAGGGACAGGACACAGGGAATGGCCTTAAACTGAGGGAAGGTGGGGCTGGATGGGCTCTTGGGAATCAGGAATTGTTCCCTGGCAGGGTGGGCAGGCCCTGGCACAGGGTGCCCAGAGCAGCTGTGGCTGCCCCTGCATCCCTGGCAGTGCCCAAGGCCAGGCTGGACACTGGGGCTGGAGCAGCCTGGGACAGTGGGAGGTGTCCCTGCTGTGGCAGGGCTGGGATGAGATGGATTTTAAGCTCCATCCCAGCCCAAACCAGTCTGGGATTCCATGATTTGATGAGTCAAAGAGAGTGACCCAAGACTGTCATTGTAGAACACGAAAAAAATTGAGAGACTCCAAATATTCCAGAAGGCAAAGAGCATAGAAAAGCTTTATTCTCTAATTCTTAGTACTTTTTAAAGGTGTTCCCATACAACCTTAACAAGATTGGAGAATAGGAACGACACCTCCCTAATCCCATTGGTTAAACTGGAGAAACAGCTGAAATGTTTTCTTTGAGAACCAGAAAGGCACAACACCACCTGTAAAAAGATTGTTTTGAGAAAGGAGAGTTGTTTGCCAAGATTGTTTTCAGAAGAAGCTTTCTTGAGAAATCTTCCCTTGGGGAAAAGTTAGCAGCTGCTAGAGGGCTAAAATCTCTCAGACCCAGAAGTATCAGGCCCACACAAGACTTTATAACTTGAGAGCAAAACCCAGAACTTGTTGCTGAATTCTCTCTTTTCCATGCACTGCTCAGGAGGGATAAAAAGGGGATCAAGCCCTTTAAAGGCTTCCAGGGACACTGAACACTCGAGTGGAAGTGACAAAACAGTTCTGCAGGAAAAGCGTGGCAAGGATGGGTGAAGAGTCCAGGAAAATGGGTGAAATGTCCAGGAAAATGGGTGAAATGTCCAGGAAAATGGGTGAAGTGTCCAGGAAAATGGGTGAAATGTCCAGGAAAATGGGTGAAATGTCCAGAAAAATGGGTGAAATGTCCAGGAAAATGGGTGAAATGTCCAGGAAAATGGGTGAAGTGTCCAGGAAAATGGGTGAAATATCCAGGAATGGGTGAAGAGTCCAGGAAAATGGGTGAAATATCCAGGAATGGGTGAAATGTCCAGGAAAATGGGTGGAATGTCCAGGAATGGGTGAAGAGTCCAGGAAAATGGGTGGAATGTCCAGGAATGGGTGAAGAGTCCAGGAAAATGGGTGGAATGTCCAGGAATGGGTGAAGTGTCCAGGAAAATGGGTGAAGTGTCCAGGAAAATGGGTGAAGTGTCCAGGAAAATGGGTGAAATGTCCAGGAATGGGTGAAATGTCCAGGAATGGGTGAAGTGTCCAGGAATGGGTGAAATGTCCAGGAATGGGTGAAATGTCCAGGAATGGGTGAAGAGTCCAGGAATGGGTGAAGTGTCCAGGAAAATGGGTGAAATGTCCAGGAAAATGGGTGAAATGTCCAGGAATGGGTGAAATGTCCAGGAATGGGTGAAGAGTCCAGGAATGGGTGAAGTGTCCAGGAAAATGGGTGAAGTGTCCAGGAAAATGGGTGGAATGTCCAGGAATGGGTGAAGAGTCCAGGAAAATGGGTGAAATGTCCAGGAAAATGGGTGAAATGGTCAGGAATAGGTGAAGAGTCCAGGAAAATGGATGAAATGTCCAGGAATGGGTGAAGTGTCCAGGAATGGGTGAAGTGTCCAGGAATATGGGTGAAATGGCCAGGAAAATGGGTGAAATGGTCAGGAATAGGTGAAGAGTCCAGGAAAATTGGTGAAATGTCCAGGAAAATGGGTGAAATGTCCAGGAATGGGTGAAATGTCCAGGAAAATGGGTGAAATGTCCAGGAAAATGGGTGAAATGTCCAGGAATGGGTGAAATGTCCAGGAAAATGGGTGAAATGTCCAGGAATGGGTGAAGTTTCCAGGAAAATGGATGAAATGTCCAGGAATGGGTGAAATGTCCAGGAAAATGGGTGAAATGCCCAGGAAAATGGGTGAAATGCCCAGGAATGGGTGAAATGTCCAGGAATGGGTGAAATGTCCAGGAAAATGGGTGAAATGCCCAGTACCAGCTGGGTGTTCCCACACAGACACCAAACCCTGGCTGTGGTGTGGCCCTGGGTGAGGACTGGATCCTGCTCTCTTTCAAGCAGATGATTTGTGGCTCAGAGAAAGGAAATTGTTTCATTTCTAAAACTAAACACGCTAAGAAGTGCCTCAGTACGGGGCCATTTCACTTGGAAAAAATCAAACTAGCACCTAGCAAACTAGCAAAGGGGGATTTCCCATCTTCCCCCTTCAGCTGAGGATTGTTAACTCTGGAAATTTGGGCTGCACCCCAGGCACAGCAAAGGCAGAATTTAGCAAAGGCTGTGCAGGAATTACTGAGAGAGGATTCAAGGCTTTTAGCCCAGGATTGCACCAGCAGGCTGGGAAGAGGTGCTGCAAAGGAAGACCAAGGAGAAACACTCCCAGAAGAGATAAATCTGAGTATTAAATACATTTCATCAAGGTTAATTGATTTAAGGCAGGTGAACCCTGTCCCCATTACTGTCACACTAAACTTACCCAGCCAAGAGCTTGGAGTGAAAGCTCTGGGACAGCAGAACTGCTGGGGGCCTCTGGTAAGTCTCAAATATGTGAGATTTGGATTAAATGTTTGAGATCAGTCGCATCAGACCTTCTGATAAATCCAAGCTAGCACAGAACTATCAGACTGATCCACTGAAAATGGCACAGAGGAAGCAATAAAGGTTATTTTTAAAGAGTAACTGGATTTTAAGAGACCTCCAGGTTAAAGCCAGGTAACTTTCTGAAGAAAACACAGACTCTGAGCATGATTTGTTCCAGTAGTTACAGCACAACAAGAAATAATACAATAAAAATGATTTCTTCTTTATCTTTTAATTAAAGCACATTTTCCCCCAGGTACAAAATCCAATCTCACAACAGAAAAAAAGCCCCAAAATGAAATAGAGCTAAAGAAATTAATATTTTCCCCCTCCAAAACCAGCTTTTTTCCTTGAATCCTATAAAGTATTTCAAGGACAAAGTAATCCCAACTCATTTTCCCAAAAACCTGATGTGGGTTGTTTTGAATCCACGTTTTCACAGTGTGTTGTGACAGTGACCAAAAAATTATTAGTAAACTGAGATAAATTTTCTTTGGTTTGGGCAGCATAAGAGGCCACAGTTATCTGAGCCACTTGTGGATGTGGAGAGGATTAAAAATAAATAGATTATAAATATAATGCCTTGATTACATGTACACGACAACTCTCGCACAGACTCTGAGAAATACTTTTATCCTATTTATTTCTACCAAATTTTTACATGTTTAGGCAGACCTCACCTGATGGAACAGCTGAAAAAAATTATTTACAAAGCAGAACTGGGATCAAACAGAGCTACGGAGAGAAAAGTTCTCTTTGAAAGACACAATTGTCATTGCCATATCCCAGAGAAGAATTTGGGGCACAGGGAAGGAGAGAAATTAGAGAGAAGTTTGGGAGAAATTTGGGAGAAATTAGAGAGAAATTAGGGAGAATTTGGGAGAAATTAGGGAGAATTTGGGAGAAAGGACAGGCCCAAGGTCTCCCAAGTCCCAGGACACACCAAATGCAAATAGAAATTAGGGGAAATTTTCTTTTCAAAGCAACGAGATGCTCTTAGAGCTACTCTAAAATAAAGTGAAGAAATGGAGTTATTTTATGCTTTTTGAAGTCCAGGATCTGCAGAGCTTTAGCCTTTGGAAATGATCTGTCCCTTCATTTATTTTAATCCCCTCTGGATTTCCCTCCATTGTGGAGAAGTGCAAGGGGAGATGTTTGTGCAAACAGCACCACGAGCGTCTCCTGCTTTCATATGCAGGATCTGAAATCCCCCAGGGCAGCACCAGCTCAGGAACACTCTCAGAGTGGATTCCACACGCAGAATTCCAAGTGCTCTGAAGGAAACATCACTCTGGCCCTTCCAATTTATACCCCCAAAAGCAGCTAGGAAAATTCATGTCTGCAATATCTGACTAGATAAGCACTAGATTAAATAAACTGCATTTAACATCATGCTTTATAATTCTGACTGGCCCCAAACCCATTGGTTTTGAATAAAAGGGCTTTAAACTAGGTTTGAAGGGGGAAGGGGATGCAGCTGGGCTGTCTGGAACCAGGCTCAAGGGTGGTAAGCCTGACTTAGAGGTGTCAGCTCTGGGCCTTCAGTTTAGGAAGGACACTGAGTGCTGTGTCCCTCAGTTTAGGAAGGACATTGAGGGCTGTGTCCAGCTGTGTCCCCTCAGTTTAGGAAGGACATTGAGTGCTGTGTCCAGCTCTGCCCCTCAGTTTAGGAAGGACTTTCAGACCCTTGAGCACATCCAGAGGAGGCAGCGAGGCTGGAGAGGGGCTTGGAGCACAAACCCCGTGAGGAAGGGCTGATGGAGCTGGGGGTGTTTATCCTGGAGAAAAGGAGATTCAGGGGTGACCTTATCACTCTCACAACTCCCTGAACGGTGCCTGTATTGGGTGGGGTTGGTTTCTTTCTCCAGGCAGCACTGACACAAGGAGAGGACACAGTCTCAAACTGAGCCAAGGGAAATTCCGGCTGGATATTGGAGAAAGTTTTTTATAGAAAGAGTGATAAAGCACTGGAATGTCTGCCCAGGGAGGTGCTGGAGTCACCACCCCTGGATGTGTTTAACAAAGCCTGGATGTGGCACTGATGCTGTGGTTTAGTTGAGGTGTTGGGGCTGGTTGTACTTGATGATCTTGGAGGTCTCTTCCCACCCAGTGATTCTGTGAATTCTGTAAAATACTGGATGTAGATCAAGATGAGTTCCACACGAGTTCCGTGCAGCTCCCACACATTGCATGGGAAGTTGGGAACAACTTTGCAGCTGTTCCCCAGAGCTCAGTGCTTTGTGGAGAGATCACACTCAAGGGCTGTCATGCTTAAGGTCTAAATCCCAGAATCCCAGAATTACTGGGGCTGGGGGAGCCCTCCAGGATCACCCAGTGCCACCCCAGCAGCACCAGCATCCCCCAAACCCTGTCCCCAAGGGCCACCTCCAGACTGTCACTCTAAACCCCACCTTAACTCCATCTCATCCCTCTGACTCTGCAGGAACCTGAGCTTTGGATGGGAGGGACCATCCTGGAGGCTCTCACAGCCCTCAAGGGGCTGAGCCTGGGAGCAGATGAATTGTGAGCTGTGGCCCCCTGAATGTTTGGGGGATGTGCAGGTGCCTTTGGCTTGGATTTCCTGGAATCACCAAGGTGGGAAGAGCCCCTCAGGACCACCCAGTGCCACCCCAGCCCCACCAGCATCCCCCAAACCCTGTCCCCAGGGGCCACCTCCAGACTCCTCCTGAGCACTCCCACAGACAGTGACTGCAAACCTCCCTGGGCAGCTCAGCCCAAGGCCTGACCACTCTGCCAGGGAAATTTCCTTTCCAGTCTC
This sequence comes from Prinia subflava, assembly GCF_021018805.1. Classification (NCBI taxonomy): domain Eukaryota; kingdom Metazoa; phylum Chordata; class Aves; order Passeriformes; family Cisticolidae; genus Prinia; species Prinia subflava. The sequence continues at coordinate 107,054,640 of NC_086249.1, read as the reverse complement.
CAGGCTGAGCCTCCCCTGGTGCAATTTGAGGCCATTTCCTCTCCTCCTTTCCCTGCCCCTCCTGTGCAGAGCAGTGAGGTGTGTCCTTTAAGGCCTTTTACAAATACCCACTTTATTCTCTTAGCTCTGTCCAGCCTCTGTTCCAGGCCAGCCCTCCCTGAGCCTCTTTTGTCCACACCAAACACCCCCAGGACTCACCAAAGCACCAGCAGTGCCCTCCATCCCGTCTTTCAGAGGAGAAGGGAAGAACAGAATGGGAGAGTTTCTTCCATCACAGAATCACAGATTATTCAGCTTCTTGCACGTTGAAATCAAGGAAATTCAGCAGCAGCAAGAGGCTCCCACCCCCCTGCTGCTCCCTGAGCCTCAGCACCTCCTGTGCCACCCTCCAGAGCCAGAACAGCTCTGGGAGCACAAAGCAACTCCTGAAAGTTCCAACAATTACCTACAAAGAGCGCCCGTGTTCCTTTCATCTAATTAGATAATCTGCCCACGTGTTTACCACCAAGGCATCCACTCCTTAATTGGAAAAAGTCAAGGGCAGAAACTAATTAGCAGCATTAATCAAAAGCAGAGGTCTAATGATAATTAACAACACATCCTCACTACAATAAATCCTTTTATTAGGAGGTGTTTCAAATTGCAAAATTAAAGGGAGAGTTTTACAATCAGTGTTTCCAATTGCCATCTTCTGGCAGAACTCTGCAGTGTTTGCTCAAAATAAAGAGTAGGAATCAGGCTAAACAACAATTTTCCACACAAGGCCTGTATTTGTCCTGTTATGCTAAAAAAAGAGAGAGTTTAAATTCCCAGGTCACTCTGCAGATGATTGCAGGCACTGAGTGCCATGGCCAGAGCAGTCTGGGTCCTGCTTTGGTCAAAATGCTCCCTCCCATCCTCACTCCAGCAAAAAAATCCACACAAGGAGAAACAATCACATCTTGCTACAGTGGGAGTTTTGCTGCTCTCCACAAGCATGGGAGGCTACAAAGCTTAAAAGGGTGACCTCAGATTTGGGGGGGGGGAGATAGAGGATTAATGAGCCACAGAAAACAAACAAACCAAACAAAAACCCAACAAAAAACTAACAAAAACACACACAAATTCCCCAAACAAACAAACCCCAGAGTCACTGCAGAGGTCTCCAGGGAAATCCCCCCATGCCAGCTCTCCCCTCCAGGAAGGTTTTCCAGGAGGGGGAACACGGTCAGACACACCCCAGAGGTGAAATCCCCCTGCTCAGGGCTTGTGTGGGCAGCAGGCTGAGGCTGCTCCGGGTTTGTGAGGGGGAGGAACACAAACAGCACTCCTCCCTTCCATGGGATGCTCCAGCAGGGCTCTTTCCATGCTCCCTCCACACTTCCAGCTGCTCTTCCCTGGGATTTCCCTAGCAGAGCCAACAGAAATGCATCTTCATGGCAAGCTAGAAATTCCCATCCCATGGAGAGACAAGGCCAGCAGTTGTTTGCCAGCTGAGCTGCAAATGACATTGTTAATGAGATTATTGCAATATTAACAATGATTTCCTCAGGAAAAAAGGCTCTGGTGTGCCATTATTGGTTATTTACACCCAGGAAAGCATCGAGGGAGGGCAAAGCTCAGAGGGAGGCTCAGGGTTTCAGCCTGTTACACCCTCAGGAAGGAGATGCCCACAAAAGTGAAATCTGTGCCCATACCCACGAAACTCCTTCCAGAGCACATCCTCCCTTCTGCACTGCCCCGAGGGAGAGCACAAGAGGAAAGAACACAGGAGGAAAGAACTGGAGGGGCGCCAGGGGAGGCTCAGGCTGCAGATTTTCTGCCTACTGTTGTTTTCTTCCTGCAGTTGTAGAAATCCTCTTTGCCAGCCTCATCTTTCAGGCCACGGTTCTTATTAGCTGAAGATCCAGGGTGTGGGCAGTGTCTGGGCTTGCAATGCAGGATGGAACCAGCAGTGTGTATTCTATTGCCAGCTGTTAAAACTGGTCTGGGGAGGTGTTTTCTGTATCCCTTCCAGGACCCATCCTCCCTGCAGGGGATCTCTGCTGTCCATGGGCCATCGAGGCTCCCTGCAGGGCTGATCCAATTCCATCATCCATGGGAGATGCTGCACCCAGGGGAGGAGCCCAGCATTCCCACCTGGATAAACCCTGGCATTCAGAGCCCAGCACAGCCTGTGTGCACTGCATTCCCACCTGGATAAACCCTGGCATTCAGAGCCCAGCACAGCCTGTGTGCTCTGCATTCCCACCTGGATAAACCCTGGCATTCAGAGCCCAGCACAGCCTGTGTGCTCTGCATTCCCACCTGGATAAACCCTGGCATTCAGAGCCCAGCACAGCCTGTGTGCTCTGCATTCCCAATGGATAAACCCTGGCATTCAGAGCCCAGCACAGCCTGTGTGCTCTGCATTCCCACCTGGATAAACCCTGGCATTCAGAGCCCAGCACAGCCTGTGTGCACTGCATTCCCACCTGGATAAACCCTGGCATTCAGAGCCCAGCACAGCCTGTGTGCACTGCATTCCCAGAGGAAGGCTGGACCCATCTCACCCCACTGCACCTTCAGAGGAAACTGCCCCTGCTCCAGGATCATCTCTGCTCCCACAGAGCCACAGCTGCACTGCAGGAGGGCTGGGCTGGGTCTGACCAACAGGGGGGCAGCCTGTGCTCTCACTCTGGCAGTGGTTTCTTTCTTGTTTGTTTGTTGTTTTGTTCTACTACATTTGTATTTTCAATACTCCTAGTAAAGAACTGTTATTCCTCTTCCCATATCTTTGCCTGAAAAGCCCCTTAATTTCAAAATTATAATAATTTGGAGGGGGTTTATGTTCTCTATTCCAAGGGAGGCTCTGGCTCTCCCTAGCAGACTCCTGTCTTTCCAAACCTGGACAGGCTTTTCATCTGGCACCTGCAGTACTCCATGCCATGGAGAAGGTTCCAGTTTATACACCAGACCTGCTGGCTTTGTTTGTGAGCATCACATCCCCAGGAGAAACGTGTGCACAGGTATCGTTTTTCTCATTAATCTGGTAGGACTCATAAACTGTATAAAATTCATATATATATATTCACTTATATAAACTTGTGAAATAAGCACAGTTCATTGTTAATGGAGGAGGCCTGGCTGGAATATGCTGTTATGTTTACTTCTGTCTGGAAATCCACTGGTTTTTAGATGGAATGATGCTGTATAAGGACATTATACATAGGTTTTCCATTAGAAAAGAAGCAGCGAGGGTGTTAGGGGGGAGATTAGAAACATTTTTTCCTCACAGAGTGGTCAGGCCTTGGGCTGAGCTGCCCAGGGAGGTTTGCAGTCACTGTCTGTGGCAGTGCTCAGGAGGAGTCTGGAGGTGGCCCCTGGGGACAGGGTTTGGGGGATGCTGGTGGGGCTGGAGTGGCACTGGGTGATCCTGAGGGGCTCCTCCAGCCCTGGTGCTTCTGGAATTCTGTGATCCTGACAGGGCACCCTCAGCCCTTCCCCAGCCAGGCAACTTCCAGCCCTGCTCACTGCTCACTTCCCATCTGCTCAAACACCCCTGTGAGGCACAAAGCTCAACACAACCCCAAACTTAACAGGAGCAGTCTTTGACTGACAGGGCAACAGCAGAAATCTTTGTGCTAGACAAATCCCAACAGCTTTTGGAGATTAAAAGTCCCACTGGAAGTTCAAGTTCTCCATCTCTTCTGCATCTTTCTCTGTTCTTTCTTCATCATTCCAAGTATCACACTCATTTATTCTCATTTATTCCACTGAGACTATTCCTGTGAGTAAGGCCAAGGATGTAAATGCTTGCAGGGCTACAGGAACACTGAAATTCTGAAACTTCATCACCTTTATTCAGCCTCCATGGGCTGGTTTATCTGCATTCCATGTTAGTCTGTCAAATCCTGAGGAAAAACTTCCCAGGACTGCAAATCCAGCAGCTTTCCAGAAGTTTACAAAAGGGAAAAGATAAATAAAACCCCCTGAGGTCCAGTCTTCACATTGATGCCTTGGGAAGGCTGAGCTGGAGCAGAGACTGGACAGAGCTGGAGAATAAAGCAGAGATTTATTGAAAGGCCTTTAAGGATACACCTGGGGCAGGGCAGGGCCTGGCCGGGGCTACACCCAAGGTGGACCCAAAATGGACACAAAATGGACACAAAATGGACACAAAATGCACAGCTGGTCTCGAGGTCTCACACTTTTCTAAGTTTTGTTCCATTTGCACATTGGGGTTTCATTGTCCAATTCCAGCTGCAGGTGATGCAGTCCCATCCTTCTTGTTCTCTCCCTTCAGCCCCCCTTGTTTGTGCTTTTGGGCTGAACACTTGTCCCAGCTGTCCTTGGTGTGCAGCAGGAGAAGGATTTGTTTTGTGTCCCTGCTGTGTGCAGAGCTGAGTGAGCCTGAGTGTGAGCTCAGAGCTGCACCCTGGGCAGCACAGGGGCTGCAATACAGCAAAGATAAAACTGAAAACATCATCATGTCCCCCAGACCAAGGCATTTGGGATTTTCCAGCATCCTCCTCCCAAAGGACCCTTATGGAACAAAATAAATCCAACTGCTCCAGCACAACTACTGTATCATTTTACTGTTTCTGTGTTATACCTTAGAGAGGAGACAGAGCAAAGCCGGAGAAATATAAATTATTATTTAATCTGGTGTGTGTGCTAAGAACAATTGCCATCCATATTGATTAACCCGTGGGGATTTGAAGCCCAGAGGCTGTGAAATCCCAGCCGATGCAGGGTCTGCTTTGGGTAACACTGACTGCAGTTCCTGTGTTTGTATTTGTCTGGTGCCACCCAGGGAATGACGTGTTGTCATATCCAGGACTGTGTGGTTCCTGCAGCTCTCTGCCCAGTGCTGAGCAATGAGTAAAGCTACCCTAAAACTGGGTAATCTGAGAAAAAAATGGACAAGTTTTGAGTCTTTAGCAGCCCTAGATAGCATTTGATGGTCTTTTAGCTCAGTGCTGGTTTTTAATGATTATAAATCACCAGAGATCCTGCCCCCTGACTGCAAACCCTGTGAGGTTCATTGGCTTCACTGGGGTGCCACAAATTCACACAGAATTTGGCTTAAAGAGCCATGGAACCACAGAAATGAAGAATGGTTTGGGTTGGAGGTGTGAATAACGGAAGTTCACTCTTAGACTCTATTTCAGAAGTTTAATAAGGGAATAAAAAGGACAATGCCCAGCACTGGGGGGTTCCAGGCTGTTGGCAGTGAACACCCCCGTGCATTCAGGCAGTGTTATTTATTTACTGTTACCTTACTGAGGTGCATACATATTCAAAAGTTTTGTGCATCATTCAAACATTCTTGAGAGCTTTTGATGTTGTACGAACTTTCTTTGGTTTTGGTTTTCCACTCTGACTTACCTGCATGACATCCTGCAGATCAGGTCAATATATTTTATTCCTTCTTGTGGCTCCATCCTATTGTTTCACACTTCCCTGATAACCAGGAGTTAACCAGTTCTTCTGGAATCCTCCTCCATCCAGTGCTCTGGTTTGTGTCACAGTTAGAGAGGTCAGTCAGCAGATGTGGGAAACAATATCATTGCTTTATACAGTTCTCTCAATTACAGAAGTATTTAACATTTTATATTTTGCCAAGGCCTGCAGTACAATCCATTCATCACACTGTTATTTCTATAAGCTATAAGGTGTATACACAGATATAATATATTTATCACACTACTATTTCCATGGGCTGTGCAGTGCATACTTAAAATGAGAAATTAGGTTCTATTAGCAAGCAGCTAAAAGGAGTTATAAATTTCACTATATTTGAATACTTATGAGCAATAACAACATGTAAAAACGAATACACAAATGCAAAAGCCAATGTTATAGGGTCATTTTAACAGAGGGAACTCAATGATGGTTTAATTCCACCCCTGGAATTAAAACAGCTCTCAGTAAAAAGAAGGGTCTTGGCAAGGTTTCTAAGCCAACAAAGAGACCAGAAATTTGCCTGCGTGTCAGCATTTGAGACAGAGGTGGCAAAAAGTGACAGGAATGAGTCATTTAGTGAAGAAACACCAGAAAGCTGCTGTGGCTCGGGGCTTGCACAGAGAAATCTCTCAAAACAAACCAGTAAAAGCAGCTTTTGTGAGCACAGAAAGCACAGCTGTCCCACCACAAACCTGACAGCACAGCAGAGCACAGGGCCAGCACCACAACACACGGGAAGGGTATGCATTAATGATAATAATAATTTAAAAAATTAATTATTGGCTTTTCTTTTGAGTGTGCTGATCCACGACATACTGGAAGGTAAAATAAACTCAGCTGAGTTCTGCTGAGACAGAACTCAGTCTTCCAAAGGGTTGATGAAAACTTGCCAACACAAAGAGCATAAATCGGTGCATATTGAGTTTTAACACAAGTATTCCCCACCAGCCTTCCCAATGGCTTTTCCAGAACTTTTCCTAGAGAAACAGCATCACCTTCAGGCCAAAGAAAAGAGACACATTCCAGGTTTGTTTGGTTTTTTTTAACTGGGAAAACTTAAAGAAATACTTCTCAAAATCTTGCACTTTTTTAAAATTTCTTTCTTAACTGAGATTGCAAAATGTGAACGTGCAAAAAAACCAAAAATAGGACTGTACTCAAATTTAAAAAAAAATAGAGGGAAGCAGCAGTCTCTCCTAGTTTTGGATGCACTGAAGTTTCAGAAGTTATTTGTTCACATAGAACAAATCAAGACAGAAAAAACATAAATACCTATTTTTATTCTCCATTTCTTTGCAAAGGGCCAGTTTTACCAGGTACTGTGGCAATTTTTCTGCAAGCTGAAATCTCCAGTGGCAGTAACTCAGTCAAAAGGCCCACGTGGTACATGAACAGTAGAAAACAGGATGTTTGAGGCTGTGCAAGAAGACATTTTCAGCAGAAACCACATTTCTATTCCAAATTCAGACAAAAAACAGTAAAGCACAGAAGGAAATGCTTCTGCCATTGCCCCACGGAAGGAGCAAACCCTCTGTGCCAAGAAAAGGGCACAGGGAGCAGCCTGGGCTGGTGGGAGGCTCCCTGCCCATGGCAGGAGGTGCAATGAAATGAGCTTTAAGGTCCCCCCCAACCAAACCAATTAAATGATTCTTTGGTTTTAAATCAGATTTAATTCAATGCACCAGGGAAATCGCAGTGAACTCTGCAGGTCGTTTTCTGTGACTTTGTTTAGCCATGAGAGCAACTGGGACACAGAGGGGAGAGGCTGCAGTGAACAGGAAATTCTGCATTTCAGCTTCATCTCCCACCCTGCCCAGGGCAGCTCTGCAGGGCAGGAACCTCTGCCCTTCATCCAGCCTGGGCATGGGAACAAGGAATATCCTGAGAGAGACAAGGAATATCCTGAGAGAGAGACACGGACCCAGCAGGGACAGCGTGGGGCTGGGATGGATACACCCATGGAATGGCTGGGGAAAATGAGTCCTGAAGGGCTCCAGGAGAGCTGCAGAGGGACTGGGGACAAGGGACAGAGGGACAGGAGCCAGGGAATGGCTCCCAGTGCCAGAGGGCAGGGCTGGATGGGCTCTTGGGAATCAGGAATTGTTCCCTGGCAGGGTGGGCAGGCCCTGGCACAGGGTGCCCAGAGAATGAGAGAATCACAGAATGTCCTGAGCTGGAGGGACCCACAAGAACCATCCAGTCCCACCCTGTCCCTGCCCAGACCCCCAACAATCCCACCCTGGCATCCCAAAGGCTCCTGGAGCTGTGGCAGCCTCGGGGCCGTGCCCATTCCCTGGGGAGCCTGGGCAGTGCCAGCACCTCTGGGGAAGAGCCTTGCCCTAAAATCCAACCCCAATCCCTGCTGGGCCAGCTGCAGGCGCTCCCTGGTGCTGTCCCTGTGGCAGGAGCAGAGCCCGGAGCTGTCCCTGCGCTGCCCTCGGGAGGAGCTGCAGCCCCGGGGAGCTCTGACCTCAGGCTGCTCCAGGCTCAGCTGCCCCAGTGACCTCGTGGGGCCCTGCAGACCCTTCCCCATCCCCTGTCCCTGCTCTGGACACTTTCCAGCAGCTTCTGATCCTTTATTGAGACACCCAGAAGTGTCCCCAGCGCTGGAGGCGAGGCTGCCCCAGCCCAGGGCAGAGTGGGACAGTCCCTTCCCTCTGGCCTGTGATGTCCCTGGTGTCCCCTGGACAGGGATGTCCCTGCTGGCTCCAGGCACGGCTGACTCAGCTCCAGCTGCCCATGGACCAGGTCCCCCAGGGTCCCGTGGCACTGCAGGAGCTGTGGCTGCCCCTGCATCCCTGGCAGTGCCCAAGGCCAGGCTGGACACTGGGGCTGGAGCAGCCTGGGACAGTGGGAGGTGTCCCTGCCATGGCAGGGGTGGGACTGGGTGGGCTCTGAGGTCCGTCCAGCCCAAACCTTCTGCGACTCTATAAACGAGCCAGGGCATCAGCCACCGCTCTCGCAGCTTTCTCGCACAGCGAACACCGCAGAGGCGGGGCTGCAGCGGGCCCGGACGAGTGACAGAACACGAAATTAAGGCACAAATCGCCTTTTCCGCGAGTGCGGCCAGAGAGCGGCGCCCGTGTGGGACCGCCAGCCCGGGCCGCCCAACATGGCGCTGGTGGGCGGGGGCCTGCTGGGAATGGGCGGAGCCTTGTGCCGAAGGGGCGTGGTCTGGTGGCTGGAGGCGTGGCCTAAGGAACGACCTGGCCAGGTGGGGGCGTGGTTTGTCCCTTTGGGGGCGTGGTCTCGTCACGAATGGGCGTGGTCTAGTCGAGGGGGCGTGGCCATCACTGCCCCGGCCCGGCCCCGCCGCCATTTCCCGCTAGGCGCCGGCGGGGCGGCAGCGCTGGGGATCGATGGGCGTCGGTGGGCATTGATAAGGAGCGGTAACAAGCGATGAGGAGCCGGAGCGGAGCCTGTGGACATTCCCCGCTGCCAGGTACGGTGGAAGCGGGCGGTGTATGCGGTGCCGTGTCCCGCGGCGCGGCCCTGCGGTGACAAAGCAGCGGTTCCCTGAGGCGGAGCGGGCCGCGCTCCCTCGGTCGGATGAGGGGAGTGCTCGGGGCCGCTGCCCGGCTGCTCCAGCTGCCCTCGCTCCCGGGGATTCCTGGAGGGCTCCGCGGCTCCCGGGAGCGCTTTGCTGGCTGTGTGGAGCCCGGCCCCTGTGTCGCCCCTTGAACCGCACATGGAGCCCCAAAAACCCTCCGGGTTTGCCTTTGGCAGTGTCCTGCTCGCTGAATTGACCCCAGCGATAGCCTGGGAGCTGCCTGGGGATGGGTTTGATGTGGGAATCGCGTCAGGGCCGATATTTATGAGGAACAGAGGCTGCCGTGGACTCTCGCAGCGCCTCTGGCTCGGGGTGCTTTGCTGTGTCCCCCGTCCAGGCTGGAGCATCCCCGGGGGTCCCCGTGTGTCCCTCTGCTCCCTGCACGGCATTTCCAGGATCCCTGAGGCTGGCAAAGCCCTCCCAGCCCAGGCAGTGCCAGCTGTGCCCCAGGCCCACCTTGTCCCCAGCCCAGAGCACTCAGGGCCACCTCCAGCCCTTGCTGGGACACCTGCAGGGATGGGCACTCCAAAGCTCCCTGGGCAGCCCCTGCCAAGGCCTGAGCTCCCTTTCCATGGGCAAATTCCTGCTGCTGCCCAAGCTGAGCCTCCCCTGGCCCAGCCTGAGGCTGTTTCCTCCCACCACTGTGGCAGCCCATGGAGAAAGGGCAGCTGGTAATGGCCTTGGGTTATTGAGGTTAAATGATTTCTGTACCCTTGGAAGTGGCTTATGCAAAGTGTGCCAGCAGCCGAGGGTGGGAATAATGCTACAGCCACAGCGTGGTTCCCTGGCTCTGGGACTGTACAGAGCTCCAAGGCTGTCAGGGTGGTACCAGACTCTCCCAGTGGTGCCAGTGACAGCACAGGGAGCCGTGGCCAGGAACTAAAACACAACAACTCCAGCCCAGCCTGAGGAAGAACTTCCTTCCATGGAGGGGCAGAGCCCTGGGGCAGCTGCCCAGGGAGGGGCTGAGTGTCCCTCTCTGGACACATCCCAACCCCTGGACACGTTCCTGTGTCACTGCTGCAGGTGGCCCTGCCTGGGCAGGGGCTGCACTGGGGACACCCAGAGGTCCCTGTGCAGGTTTAGAATGTTCCTCTGCAGACTTCCCTGCTGTCAGTCAGTCTCTCTGCCTCTCAGTATTCCCATAAGCTGATTTATGTAAATAAACGGACCATCTGCTTGTTTCAGAGAATTGGGTGTGTTTTCTGATAAACTGAGGTAGAACTTTTCTGAAATATGAGCCCCTGACTTTCAAAACCTCAAGGCTGTCTTTTCTTTTCTGATTGGAAGCAAATATAGCCCCATCCAGCCTGAACCTGAGAGCCACTAAATGATCCCAGGGTGGAGCCCCACTGCTCTGGAGCCAGGCTGGGAGAGCTGGGGGGGCTCCCCTGGAGAGGAGAAGCTCCAGGGAGAGCTCAGAGCCCCTGCCAGGGCCTGAAGGGGCTCCAGGAGAGCTGCAGAGGGACTGGGGACAAGGGATGGAGGGACAGGAGCCAGGGAATGGCTCCCAGTGCCAGAGGGCAGGGCTGGATGGGCTCTTGGGAATCAGGAATTGTTCCCTGGCAGGGTGGGCAGGCCCTGGCACAGGGTGCCCAGAGCAGCTGTGGCTGCCCCTGCATCCCTGGCAGTGCCCAAGGCCAGGCTGGACACTGGGGCTGGAGCAGCCTGGGACAGTGGGAGGTGTCCCTGCCATGGCAGGGGTGGCACTGGGTGTCATTTAGGGTCCCTCCAGCCCAGCAGTGCAGCTGTGGGTGCTGTGCAGGGCTCATCAGGGGGGCTCCAGCAGCTCCCCAGGGATCTCCTGTGAGCACAGCCCGGGGCCGGGGCCTGCACTCACTGCTCTTTCCACTTCTCTGCAGGGATTGCTGCAGCTCTGAGGAGGATGAGTTCCAAAAGCTCGTCAGAGTTGTGACAGAAGTGGGTTTTTCCCTGGAATCTCCCTGGCGGTGGTAGATCTGCAGAGGCCATCCTGCATTCGGCACGTGTGGAAGCCTGGAGATGGACACCCTTTATCACCTGTTCTCAAACATTCCAAGGTGCTGAACAAGTAACCTGGCTTTGAGTGTGCACCATGTAGGAGACTGTGCTGCTCAGCATCCAGAGGCACACAGGAGCCACGTGTGATTCCAGGGTGGGGCTGTTGTTACCCCTGGCAGCATGGACAGCGAGGATCCGAGGTACACAAACCCCTCTGGGCGTACAGGGCCTGGCATTGGCTGCAGGGGAGGGAAATCGTTTGCCAAGTGAACTCAGCACCCCCAAGGCTTTCTCCTGAAGAGAACAATTTGAATAACCTGGGAAATCCCAGCCTGCAGGTGCAACTGCTCTTTGAAATGATTTCTTCTTGCATGAATTAACAGAGTGAGGGGAAGAGAACGTTCCCTTAGACTGTTGAATTCTCAGTTGCACAGATCCAAGTTCCTGACATTTCTCCTACAGTCCTGCCAGAACTCTGAGCACAGGACATTGACTTCTCAGATAAGGGGTTTAGTTCACCTGATTTTAACAGCTGACCTCTATCCTGTGTGGATAGATGAATATACAGTGTGCTCTGGCATGATTTTAAACTGGTTGTTTTGCAGAGAAAATAATTCCGGTTGTATTTGCAAGTAATGTTAAATTAAAAAGCAGTTAATTTCTATTAAACCTGAGGGGAAGATTCTTTAGAAATAGATATACCCTTGCCCAACTAAGTCAAAACCAGGTCCTGTGGATATTAATGTTATGGGGATGTTACACAGAGTAAAAAATAGCAGTGAAGAATTACTTAAGTAGATCTTATGCATTAAAAAAAATTGTAACAAACTATGTAACTTCTTTATAATTAATTTTTTCTGAGCTCGCTGTTGATCTTTTCTCTTTGTGGAAACATGTCTTACAACAGCGATGAGTTCATTTCAAACAAAGCCAAGCAAAGTTTGTTTTCACTGTGTTAATGAAGTTGAAGTGAGTGGCATTGAATTTTCAGGTACTATCTTAATGCAAAGTTAATATAAATAATCATACAGTGGTTTCTGCTTTATTTGAAATGGTGAGAGCCCTTTCCATGTGCAAAAAGGGAAGTGCTGTTGCCATAAAATGGACAAAAATTGCCATAAAATAAGGATCAGTGCTCCCTGCAGTAACTCATTGCCACTGTCCTCCCTCAGACACTGGAGAGGATAAAATAACTTTGTACAGAATCCTTGGGTTAGTTCAAAGTGATTTCCCAAGGTAATTTACTGTGCTCATTTAGTAAAATGTGCTCGTTTGTCATGTATTTGTAGGAACAGAAGCAAAATGTTTCTTTTGCAAGCAGAGGGGTTTGTTTGTTGATCTCCATGGGAGCCCTGATGGATGTGCCAAGGCCTCTCTCTCTGCTTGGTAAGTACCTGGACCTTTGGGTTAGAGAGGAGCAGTGCAGGGAGCTCATTAATTCATTAATAATCCTGCTGAGTTAATGAAGTAAGAGACCATCATGGTATTGTAGGACTCTCCCTGGAGTAATTCCCAGAACAATCTCTTCTTTTAGCCCTGCATCCTCCATTCTGTGCAGAAACCATGATCAGGGGCTGGAGCCAGGCTGGGAGAGCTGGGGGGGCTCCCCTGGAGAGGAGAAGCTCCAGGGAGAGCTCAGAGCCCCTGGCAGGGCCTGAAGGGGCTCCAGGAGAGCTGCAGAGGGACTGGGGACAAGGGACAGAGGGACAGGAGCCAGGGAATGGCTCCCAGTGCCAGAGGGCAGGGCTGGATGGGCTCTTGGGAATCAGGAATTGTTCCCTGGCAGGGTGGGCAGGCCCTGGCACAGGGTGCCCAGAGCAGCTGTGGCTGCCCCTGCATCCCTGGCAGTGCCCAAGGCCAGGCTGGACACTGGGGCTGGAGCAGCCTGGGACAGTGGGAGGTGTCCCTGCCGTGGCAGGGGTGGCACTGGGTAGGGTTGAGATCCGTTCCATTCCATGATTCTCCCTCCCTGCATGTCCAGCAACTCTCAGTTGTGTGAGGTTTTTTGGGTTTTATTCTGAATTTTTTCAGCCCTCCTCAGTTTGTGCATTAGCAGGTGACACAAGCACAGCTTGGCTGAGCTGTTCCTGTTGTGGGAAGGGGGTTTGTTGGGATCCTTGAATTCTGTACGAAGGGTAAGGTCATCATCCCACAACCCCAGACTGGATCAGGATGGGAGGGACCTCAGAGCCCACCCAGTGCCACCCCTGCCATGGCAGGGACACCTCCCACTGTCCCAGGCTGCTCCAGCCCCAGTGTCCAGCCTGGCCTTGGTCACTGCCAAGGGTGGGAGAAACTCCAAGCAGACCAAGGTGCTGAAGAAGATTCCCCGTGCAGTTTCCAGACCATCTGCATTTCCCCAGGCTGAATTTTCCCAGTCACTTGTAAGATATTTGTCTTGGCTGTGTCTGCTTTGTAAGAGTGTAACACAAACAGCTTTGCAACTGTTCGACTTCCTTTGCTAAACTTGTTTGTTGAAACAAAGTTCAGAGGCGGTTTGAACTCAGCCCAAAAGGAATTTGGTTTGGGTAGAGAAGAATCAAATAATGCTAGCTGGAATACACCAGCAATTCAGCAGACACAAATTATTACAGTTCTGAGTTTGTGTTCAGATGATGATGATGATAATAATAGTAATAATAACTGTTGAAATGTTGCTTTATTCATCCCCACTGCATGTTTTTTTCCAAAATGGTGATTTCCTACCTGGTAAGAAATCCATTGTTCTACATTTAACTGCAGTTAAACCCATTATTTGTGAATCTCCATAAAGATTGTTTAAATTTTCTGATTCAAGGCCCAGATTTCTCTTCTCTTTTCGGTTGTGCTGTTTGCAGCACATCTTGTTAACACAACAGGTCAATACAAAAGAGTTTCAGGGAAGATAAGGAAGGAACTTTCCAGATTTTCCCATGGAATTCATGTAAAATGAGAAGAAATGTGTTTGGAATTAAAGTAGTGACTGCTTTGGCCAACTGAGTGTGGGAGAGGCATCGTCTGAGTCAGAGGCTTGACCACAAAATGCCTTCAAACATGAACAGGAAATCTCTCCTTGTTGCACTCAAAGCAGAAGGAAGGCTGAAGGGTCTTGAGAAAAAAAAACTTAGAGAAGTCAGAAGAAGAAGTCCAAGTGTTTTGAAGCACTGTGCTGAAAAGATGGGAGTGATGGGGAGCTGGGTTAGTAAGGAAAAGAGTCCTGGATGCAGTGAGAGCTGGCATGAAGCACAGCCCCCTAGGGGGGTTTACAGGAACGTGTAGGAACCTCTGGAATGGCAGGGCTGCCCAGGGAAGCTGTGGCTGCCCCTGGATCCCTGGCAGTGCCCGAGGCCAGGCTGGAGCAGCCTGGGACAGTGGGAGGTGTCCCTGCTGTGGCAGGGGGGAGTTGGGTCCTCTTTGAGGTCCTTTCCAACCCAAACCATTCTGGGGTCTATGAGCATGAGCCAAGCAATTACAGAATATTTTCCCAGATCAGTTCTAACATTCCTGGGATGGCTTGAAAAGGTTTGAAATCCTGTCAGAGTCCTCTGGGACATGATTTGATGAGAACATCTTGGGTGTTTTTGCCAACACTGAGTCTTGAGCCTCGCGTGGAGGGAGCAGCGTAGGGATCCAAGAACCATCTCCTCAGAGCCCCAGGCTCAGGGACACCTCTCCCAGGCTCTGGACAAGGAGGGAAGTGTAGGAAGATGTGAAAGAAAGTAACAGGTCCACCAGGGAATACTGGGTATGAGCCCAACTGCTGCAAATGAATATTTGCAGTAAAACTCAGATCCTGTGGATACACCAATGCATTAATACAGAGTTTCAATTTCCAGTGTACCTCACCTTTCTGTCTACAACTGTTTGCAACCTGCCTGGTAAGAGTTTTATCATCTTTAAAATGCTTTTCCTAACACATTCCATAGCTTGCACATCCTCACCAATCATCATTTTGGAACTTCATGCTTTTTGGAGAAAGATCCTACAGAAATGTAATCCGTGTGCACAGTGCTTTGCGTGGCTGTGTCTGTTGTGCTGAGCTGTGGCTGCTTTTTGGGAGCTGCTCTAAATGGGTGTCTTTATTAGAATTGTTGCAAGGCTCAGAGTTGTTTGTTGGGATTTTTTTGTTGTTATTTTTTCCTTTCTAGAAAGAATTTTGGAAGGGCTTCCTTACGACCTCCGGATGGACTCCCACAATTTCCAGCACATTTTGTCCTGGCAGGCAGAACGTGACCCAGCTGTGCCAGCAAACTACAACGTGCTGTACAGAGACCGCAGGCAAGGCACACAAAATGAGGCACAGATTTTGCTTCTGGTCTTTATTGACCCAAAGAGGGGGAGGTTTGGAGTGCCCATCCCTGCAGGTGTCCCAGCAAGGGCTGGAGGTGGCCCTGAGTGCTCTGGGCTGGGGACAAGGTGGGCCTGGGGCACAGCTGGCACTGCCTGGGCTGGGAGGGCTTTGCCAGCCCCAGGGATCCTGGATTCTTTGAAAATCCTAAGGCTGAGGTTTTCTTTGTTTTTCTTGGTATTTTCTTAGTTTTTCTGGGGTTTTTTTTCCCTGAGAAATGCTCTCCTCACTCTCACATGCCTTATCACATCAGAGAATTGAGACTCTTGCTTTCTTCTGCAGGAGCCAGCACTGGGTGAGTGCTCAGCAGTGCTCAGGTATTGCCCAGCTCTCCTGTGAGCTGACACAGGAGTTCAAGGACACTTCCACTATGTATGCTGCACTTGTCCAGAGCATTGGAGGAGCTCAGGTGCTCAATTCTTCTGTGCTGTTCTTTGAGCCATTCACTGAGAGTAAGTTCTCTCTCTGCAGTTTTTCTTTTTGTAGTTTTTATTAACAGCTGATGCCTGAATTATCTTCTGCTACCTTTGCTGTAGGGCTCCACACTGACTGGGTTGGTGGCTATTTGTATGCAGTATTTTATGTATCTGTTACAAAGCTTCAGATATATAGATAAGTTTCTAAAATGAGTAGTTCTGATAAAAGAGCGAGACTCTGGTTTTGAAATAAATACTTCTATATACATTATAAATATAAAGGAAGCACAGTTGTGCATTGACAAACACCAAGTAAAAATCTTGTGTAAGATACATAACATAAAAACCAACACTGATTTTGTGTGTTCAAAGAGTGACTGTTGAGTTAAAAAATGGCAGGTCTGCACCAGGTGTAGGGAAGAGATCGATTTTTTTGTCCATCAATCTGCCCTTTTCCCTGCTGAAATACCTGTCTTTAGTGCCAGAGGTGCATTCACCCTTGGCTCTGCTCACAATTGACTTTTGAGCTGACAGAGGCAGAAATTGAGCAGCAATTGCAGAACTGTGGAGGATACAGTGACCTTTTATCCTCTGAGCTCAGCAGAGGCAGCTGCTGTGTCCAATTCCAGAGTCAGAAATGAGGGAATGGGAGAATGGGCACAAGGAGAGCTGAAGGACTGGAGAGCATCCCTGAGGAGGAGCCCTGCAGTCCCTCAGCAGCTGGTTTAGGAAAAAGGACTGGACAAAGGGGAGAGGCTTTGAGCTGGAGGAGAACAGGGCTGGATGGGCTCTTGGGAATCAGGAATTGTTCCCTGGCAGGGTGGGCAGGCCCTGGCACAGGGTGCCCAGAGCAGCTGTGGCTGCCCCTGCATCCCTGGCAGTGCCCAAGGCCAGGTTGGACACTGGGGCTGGAGCAGCCTGGGACAGTGGGAGGTGTCCCTGCATGGCAGGGGTGGCACTGGGTGGGCTCTGAGGTCCCTTCCAACCCAAACCATTCCAGGATTCTATTCTGTACTTTACCCTCAGCTTTGATCTGAGGCAGATACAAAGTTCACATTTCTGTGAAGCTGAAGCAAAGCCTCTGTCCCGTTTCTGCTTTTTCACTCCACTCCTTTCCCTCTAGAATCTGGCCCTGTGGGAAGTGATGATTTGGTTGTGGAAGTCAAATGTTGCAAGGCCTTGTGGATTTAGAGCAGTGGCCCCTCTGGAGTGTGCTGAGCCAGCACTGTATGCATCACATAGTCCAGGAGTTGGTCCTGGATAAAGTCTGTATTTTTTGCACCATTTTTTTCCTCTTTCTGGTTTTCCCACAGCAATTCTGGGACCAGCAGAAGTGAATATCACTTCCTGTCCAAACTGCATCAACGTCACCATAAAGCTGCCAACCTCTCACCTCAGACAAAATGGAAAGGTGCAGTCTTTGACTGATATCTATAAAGAGCTGTATTATGATATCACACTGAAGTCACAGGATGGAGAGCATAAGGTAGGGACATTTGGGGTTAGTTGTGCTTTGGGGGAGGAACACAGTGGGCAGGAAAGGGGTCAGATGGTTAAAAGGTTCCCAAAAAACATACGTGAACAGAAGCAAAAGAGAACAGAAACAGATTGTTTAGAAGTAAAGAGAGACCATGTGTCGCTGTGAGTTTTGCTCGAAAGACACACGGAGTCAGGGATTTTGGGAGAGCAGAAAGCAGCAGGGGAGAATCCCCACTTTGTTCATTACTTCCTATTATATACCTTTAGCAAGGTGACCATGGATTGGAGAGTGGCATTCCCACCTCTCAACCACATTGGTCAAAGGGACTGTCACACAGTGTTTCCTCTCCAAGGAGAAGAATGTGAAACAATGATAATGTTTATAAAACATAACTGTTGTTTACATGAAACAAGTGTGAGAAGGTGAAAACCTTCTGCTTTAATATGAACGCTCAGCAAACTGGGAAAATCTCATGGCTACAACCATGGCCAAGAGAATGTGAGCTTCCTTGCAGTGCAGGTGTGGAAGAGCGAGCAGGGGCTCTTTTGAGGCAGTAACTGACTTCAAGACGTTGTTTGTTGTTTTTCACGGCAGAGGCCACGGCAGATAACCACTGAGGAGGTGTTTAGTACCGTCATTGAGGAGTTGTATCCCGGTAGGAATTACTGCGTGTCCGTGGTGCTCACTGCGTCCCTGAACAGACATTCCAGCCCCTCCCCCTGGAAATGCCTCACTGCGGGCCCGGAGGCTCGGCAGGGTAAGGAGCCAGGGCAGGAGGCTGCTCTGAGTGTGCGGTGCTTTCTTTTGGGGTAGGGACATTTACAGTTCAATCCTAAAAAACAAGTGATCACAGAACCATGGAATGTCCTGAGCTGCAAGGGACCCACAGGATCGTGGATCCAGCCCCTGTCCCTGCCCAGACCCCCCAACAATCCCACCCTGGCATCCCAAAGGCTCCTGGAGCTGTGGCAGCCTCGGGGCCGTGCCCATTCCCTGGGGAGCCTGGGCAGTGCCAGCACCTCTGGGGAAGAGCCTTGCCCTAAAATCCAACCCCAATCCCTGCTGGGCCAGCTGCAGGCGCTCCCTGGTGCTGTCCCTGTGGCAGGAGCAGAGCCCGGAGCCTCAGTGGCAGAGAGAAACATTCCAAGAGAGAACCACTGTGGGTATTTAGGAGTGAAATATAAAACCCCACCGACCTTGGGGCCACAAATCTCTTGGCAATCCCCGGAGTCATACAGATCTCCACCAAGTCTGCATAAAAATGGAGTCACTTCTTTTGTAATTCCTGAAGCTAAATTGAGATTTGGTCTTGTTTTGAATTTGACTTTTATAAGTCCCTTCTAACCAAAATTATTGGTGGTTCGTAATAGCTGTTGTGACTGTGAGATCTGAAGTGTGGTCCTGGGACTCTTCCCTTATCTGTGTTTATTTGATTTTTTCACTCCAGGGTATCATGAAGTTGCAGTGGCAGGTGCTGTCTGTGTTTCACTGGTGATTGCTGCAGTTCTGAAGTGTGTGCATGCTGCAGGTTTCATTCTCCCGAAGATTTCCCTTCCTCAGACCTTGGTAGGTAACAGCTCTCAGATCTGCTCTTCCTGCCTGGCAGGAGGGAGTTTAACATCGGGAATTTCCAATCCTGGGCTTTAGGTACAAGTTGTGTAAGAGCACAGAATGTTTGCATTCGTTGTTTGCCTCAGTCAGAGATGATCTCTAGGCTGCTAAGTCTTGTCTGATCTTCAGAACAAAGATTCAAAACCATTTCTGGCTGCTTCTGTGGCAAGTTACTAACGGAGAGGATCATCCCACCCACACAGGGGGAATATCCAGGAATATTGCACCCAGTTCTGGTCCCCATAGGGCATGGAAGGTGTGCACAGGCT
The DNA here is from genome assembly GCF_021018805.1 of Prinia subflava. Classification (NCBI taxonomy): domain Eukaryota; kingdom Metazoa; phylum Chordata; class Aves; order Passeriformes; family Cisticolidae; genus Prinia; species Prinia subflava. Next base: position 107,035,580 of record NC_086249.1, on the reverse strand, counting down.
GGAGTGGGCCCAGAGCAGGGCCAGGGGCTGAGCAGAGGGCTGCAGAACCTGCCTGTGAGGAGACACTGGAGGAGAAGTTGTTCCACTGTTTAATGATAATAAAATAATCTCTCCTGGACTTTCTCTGTGATCAAGTGTTTTAGCACTCAAGGGAGCCAGTCCAGAGCCAGCTATTTTTTTATTTTCATAGACTGAACTCACACTAAATTTCAAGCAAAAATAACAAGACTTCTTGTTGCTATTTTATATCTTTGCTTGCTTGTTTTGTTTTTTAGTCTCTGACTTCTTTTACATTTAATTCTGCAGGTTTTTTCAGCATAAATATTTTCCATTTTCAACAAACATACCCAGAGCAGATGGGTATCACTTTTTTCTAAGACCTTTGCTTCATGTTTCTGTCCTTTGCTTTGTCATCGCTTTCACATCCCAACAATTGCTGAACACTTTACAAAGGAGTGTCTAAGGTTTATTTATTTTTATTGTCAACATGATTAATGCTTTAAATATTGACTAACTCTTTGAAGTGCAGAGGGAAGACAGGGCTTGGGATGTCAAAATGGTGAAAATTGCTTCAAAAGATCATTTATACAGATGACTACAGGAGTTGAGAGAGTGACAAGACTCCCCTCACCCTGGCAGGGTGGGCAGGCCCTGGCACAGGGTGCCCAGAGCAGCTGTGGCTGCCCCTGCATCCCTGGCAGTGCCCAAGGCCAGGCTGGACACTGGGGCTGGAGCAGCCTGGGACAGTGGGAGGTGTCCCTGCCGTGGCAGGGAATTGGAATGGGATGATCTTTTGAGATCCCTTCCCACTCCAGCCATTCCGGGGTTCTGTGATGTTCAGGAATGGAAAAGAAGGTACAATCCTAGATGCCCTGAACTGCAGAAAAAGCCAAAACGTTGGCACAGAGGAATCATTTGTTTGACAGCCTCATGGCTGGAGGTTATTTGGGGGGGTTTTGGTGGTTTTGTGTGCAAATGTGGCTGAGCTGATCGAATTCCTTTTACTCTTGCAGGCTTGCATCAGGAAGTTGGCCTACTCACCTTGTGTGTCTGAGTCAGAAAAAGTGGCCTCTGTGGAGATCATCCCCAGAGAGGTGAAAAGCAAGGCCAGGGGGTGCAGAGGCAGAGCCAGTGATGACAGTGACAGCAGTGACAGTGACAGCGGTGGCCTGTGTGACCACGACTACACGAGGCGAGGGGGGCTGGCCAGGGGCAGTGTCCCCCAGGGCTGGCACAGCCCCAGCACCCCGGAGCAGTACTCAGTGGACAGCAGCTGCCAGCACAGCGGCCAGCCTGGGGACAGCCCGGCTGCTGAGCCACAGCAGGGACAGCAGCAGCAGGGGCAGCACGCTGAGGGGGAGGCGGACAGCAGCAGCGAGTTACTGAGCCCTTTCCCCGGGGGCAGCTGCAGCTCCCCGGGGAGCAGTGCGTGCTTCACCATCAGCTTGCACACGGTGCTGCTGGGCACGCTGGAGCAGCACGGGCACGGCGTGGCTGCTGCCCCGGCACAGGCAGAGCCGGCGGGCTGGCACTGCGCTCACAATGTGCAGGCAGAGCTGCCGGAGGACACGGAGAGTGTGCAGGAAGCACCTTGTTCTAGTGACTTCCATGAGTGGCAAAACTCCTCCTCTTCATCCGAGGACAGCGACCCTTCGGACTCGGACACAGAGCTCGTAACAGGGTACATGAGGAGATGAAGGGAGAACTGCTTTTACTTTATAACATAGGAACCAGTGTTGTCCAACTTTTATTTCTGGGCTGGACACACAGATCTTGTCTTTTCATTAACATCCTGTGAGTGTGGGCTCCTACAGAAAGAGCTGGGGATGTTTGGAGAAGAATCCAGAGAGACCTTAGAGGCCCTTCCTGTGCCGAAAGGAGCTCCAAAAGAGGGGCTTTGGACAAGGGCTGCAGGGACAGGAGCCAGGGAATGGCTCCCAGTGCCAGAGGGCAGGGCTGGATGGGCTCTTGGGAATCAGGAATTGTTCCCTGGCAGGGTGGGCAGGCCCTGGCACAGGGTGCCCAGAGCAGCTGTGGCTGCCCCTGCATCCCTGGCAGTGCCCAAGGCCAGGCTGGACACTGGGGCTGGAGCAGCCTGGGACAGTGGAAGGCTGATCTCTCGACCAGACCACTTTTTCAATTTTTTTTATTCTTTATCTCTGTCACTGGATTTTTGTGAAGCCTGTCCTGCTGGCTGGATGCTGTATTTGTGCAGAGAAAGCTGATCAAGTGCAATAATGGGGGCAGAGACAAGAAAACTAAGCGGACAAAAGAGCGGACCGAGGCATTAATACACTTTCTGCATTTATTTTTATATAACTTTGTACAGTGAGCGACTTACATTAAAACATTTTTTACGACTTTGAACATCCCCGGTGTGAGAAGCCCTCAGTGTGTGAGGGGGACTCCCCTCGCCTGCCCAGCCTGCCCCGGGGGAAGCGGAAGGGTTCGGGTGCCGGGGCTGCCCCGTGCCCGGTGCCCGCCCGGGGGAAGCGGAAGGGTTCGGGTGCCGGGGCTGCCCCGTGCCCGGTGCCCGCCCCGGGGGAAGCGGAAGGGTTCGGGCGCCGGGGCGGTGCCGCTCCCGCGGCCATGGCGCGCAGGGAGCGCGGCTGAGGGAGCCGCCATGGCCGCCGCGCTGCGCGCCGCGCTCTGCAGCGGGCTGCTGCTCTGCGGTGAGTGCGCCGGGGAGAGGGGGCGGAGGGGGACGGAGCGACCTCCGAACCCGCCGGGCGCTGGTGCCCTCAGCGGGAGCGACAGCGAGGTGCCGGTGCCCGAGGTGCCGGTACCTGAGGCGGCCGTGCCCGAGGTGCCGGTGCCTGAGGTGCCGGTGCCTGAGGTGTCGGTGCCCGAGGTGCCGGTACCTGAGCCGGCGGTGCCCGAGGTGTCGGTGCCGGAGCTGTCGGTGCCTGAGGTGCCGGTGCCTGAGGCGGCCGTGCCCGAGGTGCCGGTGCCTGAGGTGCCGGTGCCCGAGGTGTCGGTGCCCGAGGTGCCGGTGCCTGAGGCGGCCGTGCCCGAGGTGCCGGTGCCTGAGGCGGCCGTGCCCGAGGTGCCGGTGCCTGAGGCGGCCGTGCCCGAGGTGTCGGTGCCCGAGGTGCCGGTGCCTGAGGCGGCCGTGCCCGAGGTGCCGGTGCCTGAGGCGGCCGTGCCCGAGGTGCCGGTGCCTGAGGCGGCCGTGCCCGAGGTGTCGGTGCCTGAGCTGTCGGTGCCCGAGGTGCCGGTGCCTGAGGTGCCGGTGCCTGAGGCGGCCGTGCCCGAGCCGGCGGTGCCTCCGCGCTGCCCCGAGCCCGGCGCGGCTCCTCGAGAGCTCTGGGGACCCGAGCAGCGCCGGGAGCGCCCTGTGGGCACAGCCGGGCCAGCCCTCCGCGGCTGCCCCGGTGGCCGTGCCGGGGTCCGGGGCGTTATTGCTCCGGGGCTCAGCCTGTGATGGGAAACGGGGACGGGGTTGGGGCATTGTGCAAGTCCCGGGAGCTCCGTGTCGCTGTCTGCTGAGGGGACAGCGCGGGGGGGTCGGGCTGTGCTCCAGGAACAGGGACAGGAGGAGAGGGAACGGCCTCAGGCTGGGCCAGGGGAGGCTCAGCTTGGGCAGCAGCAGGAATTTGCCCATGGAAAGGGAGCTCAGGCCTTGGCAGGAGCTGCCCAGGGAGCTTTGGAGTGCCCATCCCTGCAGGTGTCCCAGGAAGGGCTGGAGGTGGCCCTGAGTGCTCTGGGCTGGGGACAAGGTGGGCCTGGGGCACAGCTGGCACTGCCTGGCCTGGGAGGGCTGTGCACAAACCCGAAACCTCAGAAGTATTTCCTCATCTCTGGGTGCACAGTGCCCAATGAAGCAATTTACCTTGAGGCTCCTCAGGTGGGCAGGACTGTGAGGGAAGTGAGCCTTGCAAGGAAATGTGCTTTTTTCTGGGAATTTGCATACCTGCCTCACACCTCATCCTCAAAGCCCGGGCAGCACTCCAGGAGAGCTGAGAGGGATTGAACAAGGCCTGGAATGCCAGGATAAAGGGGAGCGGCTTCCCAGTGCCAGAGGGCAGGGCTGGATGGGCTCCTGGGAATCAGGAATTGTTCCCTGGCAGGGTGGGCAGGCCCTGGCACAGGGTGCCCAGAGCAGCTGTGGCTGCCCCTGCATCCCTGGCAGTGCCCAAGGCCAGGCTGGACCCTGGGGCTGGAGCAGCCTGGGACAGTGGGAGATGTCTCTGCCATGGCAGGGGTGGCACTGGGTGGGCTTTAAGGTCCCTCTCCAGCCCAAACCAGTGTGTGATTGGAACTTCTGCATTTGTGATATTCAATGTGTTTGATTTATTTGTTGGGTGCAAGGGTAACACTGTAGGACCAGGCTGGGAAATAGATTTTGTTTAAGCCACGTTCAGGTTTCAAACTCTTGCCTGCAGAGGGAGGTGAGTAACACATGAATTTCCTTCATTTCTGCATCAGCTGGGGATTATGGGGGTGACACAGGGTCACCTTGGAGGGCTCTTCCAGCCCTGACGATCCTGTGAACTGCAGACATGGAAAATGTGTTATTTATCTTAGAGCACCTGTCATCAGGTGTGCCTCCTGTGACATTTAAGCACAGCTCTATTCTGACAGGGTTTGTTTGCATTGCTCATTTGGGGTGCAGTAAGGGGCTGGAATCTTTGCTATTTTAGTCTCAATACCTGCAATTATGTAAGAATATTAAATCATAACAGTAATGGACTTTTTATTGATACTTTGCACCCCTTTTAGGGTTTCTTTTATTCAGTTCCAAGAAAGGAGAACAGCTGGGGTGTTGTCACTCATGAATAATGCTGATTAATGATCTTAATTATATTTAATTATATGTAGTAGCTCTCTTAGCTTCAGAGGTGCTTCTGGTTTATCTCTGTTTATCAACCCCCACGCCCTTGTTGTTCCCACAGTGCTGCTGGAGCACTGCTTAGAAAAATTGGGGTTTGACAGTCTCAGGGAGAGTTCATGCCCCGAGTCCTGGGCAGCACCAGCTCACTCATGCACAAGAAATGTTGGTGTCACAAGGACTTACTGGAAGTCACTGGTGCCAGTGTTTTGTTTTATTGCATAAGGAGGCAGGAGATGCATCAGGGTTTAAATTAATTTAATTGGGCTCTGTTTTTAAATAAGCACCTGAGGCAAGGCAGAGGCTGCCTTTAAGTTTTGGATGAGTGAGAAGTGCTGGAGCAAACACGGAAATGTTTGGTTCTGATTCCTCCCACAGCTTCTGGGATGATCCCAAAGCCCCGAAACGTAAGAATCACTTCAGTCAATCTTAAAAGCATCTTGCAGTGGGATGCACCAAGGTTCCCCAAAGAGAACCTCACCTACACTGTCCAGTACAAGAGGTAGGTCTGGGGCTGGGCTGCCTTTCTTCACATTTACAGCTCTGTGTGGTTGGGATTCTCAGGAGCTGTCCCTTGATTTCAGCTTGTGAGAGGCTTCTGTGCTGAGCTGAAGGACAGGGCAGAGACATCTTCTAGGCATTCACACCCAAGGCAGCTCTGTCCTGTTTGGAACCACAAACACATTCTAACATTGCATGTTGCTGGCTCTGTCTGTGGTTTTTCTCTCCCATGGAAAACTTCCCTCTGATTGAAGAGACCTGGTCATGCTGTGTTTGCCCTTCCCTGATGTCTCAGATGCTGCCATGCCATGCCATGCCATGCCATGCCATGCCATGCCATGCCATGCCATTCCATCCCATCCCATCCCACCCCTGCCAGGGATGCAGGGGCAGCCACAGCTGCTCTGGGCACCCTGTGCCAGGGCCTACCCACCCTGCCAGGGAACAATTCCTGATTCCCAAGAGCCCATCCAGCCCTGCCCTCTGGCACTGGGAGCCATTCCCTGGCTCCTGCCCATATAAAAGTCCTCCCTCTCCTTGCTGAGCCCCTCCAGGCACTGCAAGGAGCTCTAAGTCTTGCCCAGAGCCTTCTCTTCATGCTTAGCTGAGAGATGATTTTTCTGGGTTCTGTAGCCATGGTCCATTGACCAGTACATTTCTGGGCAGGCTTTTGATACAAAGCAGAAAGAATAAAATATATAAATATCATCTGTTAAATCATATATTGATCAAGGCTGGGTTGGACACTGGCCCACAATGAGGACTTTTCTACCCAATTACCAAACACCACCCAGAGCCGTGAAGGAGAAGGTGAAAAAGCAGGACTGGCCTCTGCCCTAAATCCTCCACCTTGCTTTCTATCCATTGCTGTGTTCTAACCCCTTAAACTCTGAGTTTTGCACGCTGTGATCTCACACCCTTCTATCCAAACTGCACCCCCACAGTCCCAGTGCTGTCCCTCAATTTTGGAGCCTTCTCCAGGCCCAGGTGAAATGCAGAGTTTGCCTGGGGGTCAGAGCCTGTGAGCACAGAGAGTCTGGAATTCCCAGTGCCCGGGGCTCCAAGAGCCCTCTAACTCGATAAAGTCAGCCAGTGCTGTGTTTATTGTGACTTTGGGTGGCACAGGAGTCACCTCCCAGAGCGGTGCCAGTGAGTTCCAAGGCTCTGTGCCCTCTGTTTATTTCCCAAAGCCTCACATACACAAAATACACCTGCACAACCCCAGTGCCAGCCACTCCCTCTCTGTGTTAAAGGGAGGCTCCAAGTCCTTCACACGTGCACAGCTCTTCCCTGAGCTGGGTCTGTGCTCTCCAATTGGGTCAGTGGCCTTGAAGGATGAAGTCAGGAATGTCTTCCTCACAATAACCTTTCTGCCTTCCTGCTGCTGGCAGCTTTTGTGATCTTGTGGCACGATCCAATCCCTCCTACTTCATGATCAATTGGTTTTGAGTCTCAGTGCAATCCCATTGGTTCCCATTTATCTTTATGATGGTCCATCTAGTTCATTTCCTCTATAAACACAACTTAAAACAAGCACATAATACCAAACAATACATCATCCAGCTCTAGCTTAAGCATCTCATAATCATTAACTTATCTTTCGTTTTTCCTAGCTTGCATCCTAATCAATATAAATCGTTTCTAACCCTTGGCTGAAATCTTAACCCTTTAAAATCACCATTCAGGATGTAACAGCTTTAAAATCTCACCCTCTCGTGAGACAGGTAAAGCAATAAATCATCTTTTGTGTTGGAGCTTTGTGCATGAACAGGATGGGACTAGTGCTAGACGTTCCTAGAGCTTTTATTGTGGCATCACTCTCATAACAGGGTTTGAGATAACTGAAAGATGGCAACAGCTCACACCTGCCAGCAGCAGCCCAAGATCTCTTTGTTATGGGACATTTTAAAGGTTTTCTAGCCAATAACACATTGCTAAAGCTTACAGACAATTTTCTGTCCCTAAAAGCACACATGCACCTGCTCCAAACAATGCTTGCTTGTATGCTATTAACAATAAACCATACCCCATTATTAAGCTTAAAACCTTCTACTATCTTGCTAAGCATATTTTTCTGCAGCCTTGAGGTCTGTCATAGCCAAGCCTCAGACTCAGACTACTGTTTCCTTGCTTGCTGTGCCAGTGTAACTTTTCCTGCTCTGCAGCTGCAGCTAATTCCAAGTTCCTCTGCTCTTTCTGTTCCTGGGCCTGCTTTCACAGCTTCCTCAAAGCCTGCCTACCTTTAGCATTCCCCACTTTATCCTTCCTGGAGCTTCAGTCCCATCCCAGGTGTTCTTGGATAGGGGGTACTGCTAAGTTCCTCCTGTCCAAGTAAGCAGGGGAAGCTCCCAGGCAAGGCAGTACTGAGCAGCTCAGCTAGCAGTGATTGCAGCTCAGCTAGCAGTGATTGCAGCTCAGCTAGCAGTGATTGCAGCTCTTTGTGATTCCAGCTCAGCTAGCAGTGATTGCAGCTCAGCTAGCAGTGATTGCAGCTCAGCTAGCAGTGATTCCAGCTCAGCTAGCAGTGATTCCAGCTCTTTGTGATTCCAGCTCAGCTAGCAGTGATTTCAGCTCAGCTAGCAGTGATTGCAGCTCAGCTAGCAGCGATTGCAGCTCAGCTAGCAGTGATTGCAGCTCAGCTAGCAGTGATTGCAGCTCAGCTAGCAGTGATTGCAGCTCTTTGTAATTCCAGCTCAGCTAGCAGTGATTTCAGCTCAGCTAGCAGTGATTGCAGCTCAGCTAGCAGCGATTGCAGCTCAGCTAGCAGTGATTGCAGCTCAGCTAGCAGTGATTGCAGCTCAGCTAGCAGTGATTCCAGCTCAGCTAGCAGTGATTCCAGCTCTTTGTGATTCCAGCTCAGCTAGCAGTGATTCCAGCTCAGCTAGCAGTGATTGCAGCTCAGCTAGCAGTGATTGATTCCAGCTCAGCTAGCAGTGATTGCAGCTCAGCTAGCAGTGATTGCAGCTCAGCTAGCAGTGATTGCAGCTCAGCTAGCAGTGATTGCAGCTCAGCTAGCAGTGATTGCAGCTCAGCTAGCAGTGATTGCAGCTCAGCTAGCAGTGATTGCAGCTCAGCTAGCAGTGATTCCAGCTCAGCTAGCTGTGATTGCAGCTCAGCTAGCAGTGATTGCAGCTCAGCTAGCAGTGATTCCAGCTCAGCTAGCAGTGATTCCAGCTCAGCTAGCAGTGATTCCAGCTCTTTGTGATTCCAGCTCAGCTAGCAGTGATTGCAGCTCAGCTAGCAGTGATTGCAGCTGTTAAAAATGAGACGCTTGACACGGCCAATATATCAAGCAGCAATTTAATAATTAATTAATTAACATGGTAAAGTGTGAGCAAAGAGGCAGCGCTGGGTACAGTGGCAGGGGTTTTCCCTTCCAACTGCACACCCATTGCTGGATTTGATGGCATTTTATACATATTCATAAGCTTTCTCAGCAGTTTCCATTTCTAGTTTTAACGTCACAATTCAATACCTAACAGCCATAAATCTATAGATTGTCCTGTATAATTCTATAGACCATTATGATCTATTCTGATATTTCAATACTCCAGGATGTACTTCCAGGATATGTTTTTCCAGGTGGTGGGATCTGGCTTCCAGATGTGGGGGTCCCATCTCTATTTTCAAGTCCATCCATCTCCAAGCTGATGTCCAGTTTTCCTCTCCAGAAGCCATAAATCAGTGAGCTGAAGTCATATCTTCATGTCCAGGATGTTTTCCCACCTTGTGTGAGGCTTGAGCCCCCTCCTTATTTCCTTCTTTTGTCTAAAAAAACCTTTTTACACTCTAAAACTACAGTTTAAAATTCTTTAATACAAAGCAAGCTTCTAAAGTTATAATTAAAGAATACTAATTGCAGAATAGCTTGAGACTTATAATAGATAATTGCAAGCAAAAGATTTATTCAAAAACTTCCTTCCATGCTTTCCTCAGCTATTTATTAGAACTCATCTTTATAACTGTCCCATGGCTGTGTTCCATCACTATGATTACACAGATTTTCTTCATTTCCCTGACACGAAACATAACTTTGTATTTCACAGTCCCCACTCTGCTTGTATAAATTTTTATTTATCTTGCTTATTCGTGTCTGGGTTTCGAACCTGGCCAAAACTTTAGCAACTTTTCCCTCTTCATCCTTCTTCTTTAATTTCATTATTTTGGATATTTTAGATGTTTTCCCAAAATGGCCAAATTCCCCTGTAGCTAGTTCAGGGTCCACTGGCATCACAGCGACCTGCATACCTTGTATCACAGAGTGGATAAGCCGAACAAAGCATGGAATTAAGCAAGGTAAAAACAACAATCCAGTCAATGAACATAATATTATAAATACTATTTTCTTCCACCAAGCCCCCCCCCCAAACAACTGGTCCCACCATGAAGCTTGAAGGATAGAATTCCATTGTTGAACAGGCACATGTGCTATTCTTTTAATGTCTTCTGCTATTTGTGAGACAAGCTCCCCATTGTCATCTATTTCTAGACAACAATCAGAAGTGTTAAATTTTCCACATACTCCACCTTCTTCAGCTAACAAATAATCTAAAGCTAATCGATTTTGGTACACTGCCGCTCGAGTTTGGGTTAATTGTGTAGCTAGCAGCTCCAATGCCCTGGAGGTCTGATTTGTTATTATTTCCACTACTGCTTGCAGCCGAATTATACGATTTAACATGTATATTGGGGTTCTATAACCCCAACTACCATCCTGAGCCCATGTAGCAGGACCATAGTACTCAATTATTCTTTCTGGGGGCCATTCTTCGTCTCTCCATGTTTGAATTCCACCCACCAAGCTTCGTCTTTCCCTCATTTTCATCTGCTCATATAAAGGTTTTCCTAATACCTTTCCTTGTTCTTGGGGTAGCAGGAAAAAGCCTGGTTGTATTATCCCAATTGTACAGGACCCTTTCCAATCTTTTGGCAATTTACTGTATGCCCTCTTCCCACATATCCAAAACAAACCTTCTGGAGCATCCCACTCAATTGTCTGATTTGCAGGAGTTTCCCAATATTTTCTGAGGTTCTCAGCTTCCTGGAAAGGGTTTGCTCCGCTTTTGTTACACCAATACAGTCCAGTAGCAGCATCTAATTCACAATCAGGCATTTGTCTGTTACTTAAATATCCATCAGGTTTTTGTGGCCACCACCGATTTTTGGAGAGATTTGTGGTATACACTCTTTTGCAAGAGGTTTCCCCTACTCTTGTCCCAAAGGCTTTCCCTTTCCTGGCTATGCATTCCTGGCCCATCACTACATTTGTTAGTACCCATCCTTCTGGCCGTTCTTCAGGTTTTGTAATTCCTGTTCGGTTCCACTTTAAAATTTGTGCTACTTCTAAACCTTCTCCTCTCCAGGGCCATTGCTCTGTCATTTGGGTCCCACCACAAATCCAGCACTTAGAAACATTTAATTCTGTTACAATTCGTTGCATTAAATCCATGAACAAATTGTGTCCAAAAGTGGAAAGATCTGACTCTGGCAGCTGTTTCCTTAATCTATCATACAAATTTTGGGAAGCAATTTTAGATTTAGAGTGGGTTTTTAACTGTTCTACTGCTTTCTGTACTAAATTCTCCTTATTTTGGTCTTGAACTCCTCCCCCATCAGTGTATCCCCACATACCTGCTTTGGTAAAGCATATATATTCTTCTCCTCTTGGACATGTCTGGTAATTACGGCCAGCTCCTCCTCTTGCTCCTAAATTCTTTGCCATCCAAAATTCTCTTCCTTGCTCTTCACAAACCCTTAACTGACTTTCATCATAACAACCTTTGTTTATATGGGTGTGACCAACAAAGGATACCGTTGTGACTCCTCTCCATTTCACCGCCTGGTGACATGAGTGACATTTGTCAATTGCCATGGCGATGCTTACACACATGATCAGGTATATAACGAGAGGTCCAGTATGACATGCCTTTCCACCCCTCCAACCTATTGGGTTGCTGCCAACAGTTGGGAATTTCATCTTCTTGGTGGCAAAGGCAGAGGTCAATCTGGTCTTGCCCTCTATTTATTCTTACCTGTGAATTGTTGCCAGGCCCACTTAAGCTTAGCTCTGTGCCACTCCCTTATTTCAATTTGGTATCCGTCTGGTATCCAATTGTTGTAATCACACTCAATTCTTTCCAATTTTGCCTTTGCTTCTTCCTGCAGATCGATCCCAGCCCGTGTCCCGTGCAACCAGGTCCCCCACCAATCCTTATCACCTACTTTGATGTATCCTTTCTCTACTGCAGCCCTTAGTGTTCTATCTGTCTCTTTCTCTATCTCATCCCTACAACTCCAGCAAAGGGTACTAGGGATCCTTGCCCCCACCAAGTTTGTATACCACAATTTCTGACACTCAATGCACCTGAAACAACCCCAAGGAAAACATTCACAATTTTGGTTAGGACATTTCACTTCTCTTGGAAGGTTTTGATTCTGAAGCTTCAGGTACAAGTGTTTCCGAAACATGCGTCAGTCCTTTTTAAACCTTATTTTCAGTTTCCCAGGAGTAGAAGTGATTTTCCACTGGGACTCGGCCGGTGCCTCTGTCGGTGGTCCCACGGGTCCTTTAATGCGAGATGCGTGGGTCCAGCCTTTCTCTGCAGTTCGGATGGCTGTATCAGTGGTTAAGAGGGTTAAATATGGGCCTTCCCATTTAGGAGATAAGCTCTCCTCTTTCCAGCTTTTAACCAGCACCCAGTCACCTGGTTTTATTTTGTGTATGCTAAATCCTAGAGGGGTGGATTGAGCCAATATTCCCTTTTCTCTCAATTCTAACACATGTTGTCCAATTGTTTGAATATATTTCTGAATAGTCATATCTTCAATTATTACTGATGTTTGGGGTATCTCCTGGGAATATGGCATTCCATAAAGCATTTCGTATGCTGATAGCCCAGTATCTGCATTAGGAAGTGTTCTTATATTAAGCAATGCTAAAGGTAAACATTTTACCCAGGACATCTTGGTTTCAATCATTAATTTGGTTAATTGCTGCTTTAGTGTTTGGTTCATCCTTTCCACCCTCCCAGAGCTCTGAGGGTGCCAAGGGGTATGGTATTCCCAGGAGATACCCATGGCTTCTGTTACCCCTTTGATGACACTAGAGGTAAAATGGGAGCCTTGATCAGAATCAATGGCTCGAATAACTCCAAATCGGGGAATAATTTGTTCCAATAGTGTTTTGATTACAAATTTGGCAGTGGCTCTTACAGCTGGGTAAGCTTCTACCCAGTGAGTTAGATGATCTACTACTACTAACAGATACTTCCACCTACTGACTTTCGGAAGCTCAGTATAATCCACCTGAACTCTTTCAAAAGGTCGATAAGCTATTTTCCTACCCCCTGTTGGGGTTTGCCTCATTACCTTTTTGTTGACTTTCTGGCAAGTAACACACCCCTGCGTTACTTGTTTTGCTATTTCAAAAATCCCAATACACCCATAATATTTTAAAAAATGATCACACAAGGCCCTGGTTCCCCAATGGGTACGCTGATGTAATTGGCTCAAAATCCTTCGTGCATAGGCTTTGGGTAGAATTTCCCTCCCATCTAAGAGTATCCATTTTCCTTGTTCTTTCTTGGCGTCTAATTTCTTTATAGCCTCCTCCTCCTGGGAGCTATAAATTTTTTGCAGTTCTTCTTGAACTTCTGTTACAGCATTCAACTGAATTGTTTCTCTCAGTTCAAAAGCTGCCTCTTTTGCAGCTTGGTCAGCTATGTTATTTCCTCTTGCTAAATAGCTTGTGCCTCTTTGATGACCTCTTACATGTGTGACAGCTATCCTTTTTGGGCCCTTTAATGATTCAAGCACTTTAAGTATTAATTCCTGGTGGATCAACCCTTTCCCTTGGGTATTGATCAACCCTCTTTCTTTCCAGATCTTCCCAAAAGTATGTACAATTCCAAAGCAATATTTTGAATCTGTATAGATGGTCCCAACCTTGTCTTTTAGTAGTTCTAAAGCCCGATACAATGCGTATAATTCACAAGCTTGTGCAGACCAGCTGGAACTCAATCTTCCCCTTTCCACTATTGACATGTTTTTTCCCTCCACAATCGCATATCCTGACCTCCGCTTCCCTTCTACAATCCTGGAGGAGCCATCAATGAAGTATTTCTCCCCTTCAGATAGTTCTATTTCAATTAAATCTGGTCTTACTTTTGTTTGCAATTCAATTAGCTCTATGCAATCATGAATCAGTGTTCCTGTTGGTTCTCCATATAAAAATTGAGCTGGATTTTGAGCGGGAGTAACTTTAAGTTCCAACTCAGGGGAGTGTATTAGAATGGCTTCATATTTCAAAATCCTGCTATCAGTAAGCCACTTTTCTGCTTTTTGATGTAGTATGCTCCTAACATTATGAGGGGTATATACTGTTAGAGGGGCTCCAAAAGTAACCTTTTTTGCTTCTTCTACTAAAAGTGCTGTAGCCACAATGGCCTGCAAACACACTGGCCATCCTCTGCTAACTGGGTCGAGCAATTTAGAGTAGTACCCCACAGGTTTCTTATCCCCCCCCCAGTCTTGGGTAAGTACTCCATGAGCTGTCTGTTCAGAAACATTTACAAATAGCTGGAAAGGTTTATCTAAATCTGGTAAGCTGAGCACTGGGGCCTGGATTAGGGTACCCTTCAAGTGTTCTAATTTCTTTTCATCCTCTTGGCTCCATTTTACTGTGTTTAATGTTAACTTTTCATATAAAAATTTTGCCTTTTGACTATATCCTTCTATCCACTGCCTGCAATACCCTAATAGCCCCAACAGCTGCCTTATTTCTCTCTTTGTTCTGGGAGAGGGTAAGGCAAGTATGCCTGATATCCTTTCGGGATCCAGTTTCTTTGTTCCCTTACTTAACCAATGACCCAAATATTTCACCTCTGCTTCTGCAAATTGCAGCTTGGACTTTGAAACCTTTAAACCCTTTTGTCCCAAGAAGTTTAATAACTTAATTGTGGCTTCTCTTACTTGATCCTGATTTTTCCCTGCTATTAATAAATCATCAACATATTGTATCAATTTAGTTCCTTCTAATTGCTCAAAATCTTGTAAAATTTTTTCAAGAGCCTGACCAAACAGGTTTGGTGCTTCTGAGAAACCCTGTGGTAAAACTGTCCATCTTAATTGCTGCTTTCTCCCAGATTCAGGATCCTGCCACTCAAAAGCAAAATAATCCCTGCTTCCTTCTTCTAAGGGACAGGTCCAAAAAGCATCCTTCAAATCTACAACACTGTACCACAAAAATTCAGGAGATATCTGGCTCAATAAAGTATACGGATTAGCCACAACAGGAAATCGAGTGACTGTCCGCTGATTGACAGCCCTTAAATCTTGTACTAAACGATAACTCCCATCATTTTTCTTTACAGGGAGTATAGGTGTGTTGTGTGGTGACATAGATGGTTCCAAAGTTCCTTGTTTCACCAGATCATCAATCACCGGCTTAAGTCCTCGTCGGCCATCCAGGGGAATAGGATATTGTTTTACCCTTATTGGGAATTCGGGATTTACAATGGTAACTTTTATAGGTTCAATAGGTAGCTTACCAATTTCTCCAGGAGTATGCCATACACTAGGGCATATTTTCTCCTCATCTTGGTCAGTCAGCTTGTACAGCTGTACTTGTAGTTGACCTTCTTGAGGTTTAATGCCTATTCCCAATGCCAACATTAAATCCCTACCTAATAGATTACATTCAGCTTCTGAAACTAATAACAAATTGCTAATTTCTATTTTTTTCTCTGATTCTACTAATACATCTTTAATAATGGGGACTTTAAAGGCCTCCCCCTTCGCTCCAATTACTTGAGCTGTTTCTCGGCTAATTCTGCATCCTTTTGGTAACCTCTGAACTGTTGACCGTTCTGCCCCTGAGTCAACTAAAAATGTAAATTCTTCTTCTTGGGGACCTATTTTTAATTTTATCAAGGGCTCTTGAGATGTTCTGGTCCCTAATATATAGAGCCCCTGACATCGCTATTCTTGGTCAAACAGTTTTTGATCTGCCTCTCGTTTTCTACAATTTTTCTTTATGTGTCCTTTCTTTCCACAGTAAAAGCAAGTCATTGAGGTAGGGTTTTCAGGTTTCTTTATACCCCCCTCTGTTTTTCCAATAGTAGTTTTCTTTTTGTTCCCTGGGGACGAACTCCCCTTCTGTGCTTCCCTCACTGCTGCCACAAAAACCTTAGCTTCTGCTTTTACTTTTTCTTCATCTCTACGCACATAAACCTTCTGTGCTTCCCTCAACAATTCTTGCAATGCCCTCTCCTGCCAATCATCCAGTTTTTCTAGTTTCTTCCTTATATCCACCCATGATTTTGCTACAAACTGAGATTTAATTAGTGCTTCTCCCACCACTGTGTCAGGGTCCAAGCCTGAATACATCTGTATATTTTTTCTCAATCTCTCTAACCAGTCAGTGGGTGACTCATCTTTCCTTTGGTGTTCACTAAAAGCCTTGTTAATGTTTTGTCCTCTAGGGACGGCTTCTCTAATCCCTTGAATAATCATATTCCTGAGATCTATCATATTCTGCCTATGGTCATCATTATTTTGATCCCAGTTAGGGGCCACATTTGGCCATTTCACATCTCCCAGGGGTCCCTGCTGATGATTTCTTTCCCAAATCCTTATACCAGCCTGTCTTATCATTTGTCTTTCTTCTGTGGTAAATAAAATGCCCAGAATTGATTGTATTTCTGTCCAGGTGTAGGTGTTGGGCCCCAGGAACTGATCTAGTCTATCAGACACCCCCAGGGGATCTTCAAGTAACCTCCCCATTTCCTTTTTAAAAGCTCTCACATCCCCAGTGTTCAGTGGTACTGATACATACCCAATAGCTGCCCCCCCTTGGTTTCCTGCCATCGGTACCTCCCTTAGTGGATACAGCTGACCTCTTTCAGTCTCATCATCACTATCCTTGCACCTTTCTGCTCGAATCCTCTCCCTGCTTCTTGTTCTATGTGCAGGTGGAGAATCTGGAGGATGAGGCAGCGCCATAGGGGCCTGAGCTGTCAAAGGTGCCATAGGGGCTTGAGCTGCCAGAGGTGCCATAGGGGCCTGAGCTGTCAAAGGTGCCATAGGGGCTTGAGCTGCCAGAGGTGCCATAGGGGCCTGAGCTGTCAAAGGTGCCATAGGGGCTTGAGCTGCCAGAGGTGCCATAGGGGCCTGAGCTGTCAAAGGTGCCATAGGGGCTTGAGCTGCCAGAGGTGCCATAGGGGCCTGAGCTGCCAGAGGTGCCATAGGGGCCTGAGCTGCCAGAGGTGCTGGATTAGGCACCTCTGGTGGGGCAGCTGGTTGTGGTAGATACGGGGGAGGGAGGTGATCTAAGGGGTCCCATGGATTTTTCTCCTTTTTGGTTTTTAAAGTATACAGGGGAGAAGGCCAGGACCCATTCCATAGAGCAGCATAATCACTCTCTTCTTGGTTTATTGGATCCTTTTTATTTACATAGGCATTCAGAGCCTGACAGATCCACCCCTCAGATGACCCGTATATTGGCCAGTACAAATTATCGGGTCGTATCATTTCTTTTGTCCACTCTACCATACAATATTGTATCATTTTTTCTTTACTTTTTCCTTTCCTGGATTCACATTCATCCCAGAATTTTAACATTAACCCCAGGGGACTGTCCTGTGGTATATCTGGTAAAAAGCTCCCTCTTTTCCCAGTACCTTTAGTACTCCTATTTGCCTGTTGGTTTATACCAACCCCTGGGTCCTTGCCTTGGCATTGACCCATCCTAAGAAACGGGTATTCCCTCACTTGCCTCGACCACACTCTTTCTGACTTCAGTAATGAAAGGCCTTCCTATTTTCTCACTTGTCTAGGATTTCTTTAATAAAAAGTCCCTTCAACCAATACCGCTTCCCGCCTCCGATTTACTGTAAAGAAATCCCCCCCAGCTATTGCCGCATCCCGCCCCCGACCTTTTTATATGAAAGAATTCCCTTTACCAACACTCGCTTTGTTCCTTCACCTGCCGCTCCCCTCGCGGAGACACGGAACCGAGGTTAGAAGAACTCCACAATCACTTCGTGGTCAGACCACGTCTCACACACACACCACTCACACTCTCACACGTGTGTACCCGTTCTTAGCCCACCTAACCAAGCGATACTTACAGCCTCCTTTTCTCGCCTGGGTCTCTGTGCACGAGTTATTACAGGTGAATTTCACTGCAGCTTTATCCGGGAGCTCAAAATCCTTTGCTCACAATTTACCTCGAGGATCTCCTTCTCCCTGAAAGATTCCCCAGTCACTCAGGGCCACCTGAGGCAAAAGCCTGCAAGGTGGGGCGCCTCCCCGAGATCAGGGGCCTCCCTCAATGGATTGGAGATGCCCGCATTCTCCACCAAATTGTTAAAAATGAGACGCTTGACACGGCCAATATATCAAGCAGCAATTTAATAATTAATTAATTAACATGGTAAAGTGTGAGCAAAGAGGCAGCGCTGGGTACAGTGGCAGGGGTTTTCCCTTCCAACTGCACACCCATTGCTGGATTTGATGGCATTTTATACATATTCATAAGCTTTCTCAGCAGTTTCCATTTCTAGTTTTAACGTCACAATTCAATACCTAACAGCCATAAATCTATAGATTGTCCTGTATAATTCTATAGACCATTATGATCTATTCTGATATTTCAATACTCCAGGATGTACTTCCAGGATATGTTTTTCCAGGTGGTGGGATCTGGCTTCCAGATGTGGGGGTCCCATCTCTATTTTCAAGTCCATCCATCTCCAAGCTGATGTCCAGTTTTCCTCTCCAGAAGCCATAAATCAGTGAGCTGAAGTCATATCTTCATGTCCAGGATGTTTTCCCACCTTGTGTGAGGCTTGAGCCCCCTCCTTATTTCCTTCTTTTGTCTAAAAAAACCTTTTTACACTCTAAAACTACAGTTTAAAATTCTTTAATACAAAGCAAGCTTCTAAAGTTATAATTAAAGAATACTAATTGCAGAATAGCTTGAGACTTATAATAGATAATTGCAAGCAAAAGATTTATTCAAAAACTTCCTTCCATGCTTTCCTCAGCTATTTATTAGAACTCATCTTTATAACTGTCCCATGGCTGTGTTCCATCACTATGATTACACAGATTTTCTTCATTTCCCTGACACGAAACATAACTTTGTATTTCACACAGCTCAGCTAGCAGTGATTGCAGCTCAGCTAGCAGTGATTGCAGCTCAGCTAGCAGTGATTGATTCCAGCTCAGCTAGCAGTGATTGCAGCTCAGCTAGCAGTGATTGCAGCTCAGCTAGCAGTGATTCCAGCTCAGCTAGCAGTGATTGCAGCTCAGCTACAGTGATTGCAGCTCAGCTAGCAGTGATTCCAGCTCAGCTAGCAGTGATTGCAGCTCAGCTAGCAGTGATTCCAGCTCAGCTAGCAGTGATTCCAGCTCAGCTAGCAGTGATTGATTCCAGCTCAGCTAGCAGTGATTGCAGCTCAGCTAGCAGTGATTGCAGCTCAGCTAGCAGTGATTGCAGCTCAGCTAGCAGTGATTGCAGCTCAGCTAGCAGTGATTCCAGCTCAGCTAGCAGTGATTGCAGCTCAGCTAGCAGTGATTGCAGCTCAGCTAGCAGTGATTGCAGCTCAGCTAGCAGTGATCCAGCTCAGCTAGCAGTGATTGCAGCTCAGCTAGCAGTGATTCCAGCTCAGCTAGCAGTGATTCCAGCTCAGCTAGCAGTGATTCCAGCTCAGCTAGCAGTGATTGCAGCTCAGCTACAGTGATTGCAGCTCAGCTAGCAGTGATTGCAGCTCAGCTAGCAGTGATTGCAGCTCAGCTACAGTGATTGCAGCTCAGCTAGCAGTGATTGCAGCTCAGCTAGCAGTGATTGCAGCTCAGCTAGCAGTGATTGCAGCTCAGCTAGCAGTGATTGCAGCTCAGCTAGCAGTGATTCCAGCTCAGCTAGCAGTGATTGCAGCTCAGCTAGCAGTGATTGCAGCTCAGCTAGCAGTGATTGCAGCTCAGCTAGCAGTGATTCCAGCTCAGCTAGCAGTGATTCCAGCTCAGCTAGCAGTGATTGCAGCTCAGCTAGCAGTGATTGCAGCTCAGCTAGCAGTGATTGCAGCTCAGCTAGCAGTGATTGCAGCTCAGCTAGCAGTGATCCAGCTCAGCTAGCAGTGATTGCAGCTCAGCTAGCAGTGATCCAGCTCAGCTAGCAGTGATTCCAGCTCTTTGTGATTCCAGCTCAGCTCTTTGTGATTCCAGCTCAGCTAGCAGTGATTGCAGCTCAGCTAGCAGTGATTCCAGCTCAGCTAGCAGTGATTCCAGCTCTTTGTGATTTCAGCTCCTGAGCTTGCTAAGTGCCCCGGCAGACGCAGGGAGAAAGAGGAGAGGTGCTGGATGAGGTTCCACAGAGCTCTTTGCAGTGTCAGCTCTTTGTGATTTCAGCTCATGAGCTCGCTGAGTGCCTCAGCAGACACAGGGAGAGAGAGGAGAGGTGCTGGATGAGGTTCCACAGAGCTCTTTGCAGTGTCAGCTCAGCATTTTCAGCTCAATAGTGACTTTCAGCTCATGAGCTTGCTAAGTGCCTTGGCAGACGCAGGGATGAGGTTCCACAGAGGAGTCTTCATTGGCATCCTCTGCGAAGGGTTTCAGGGACAGCACTTCTGCTGAGCTGGGCAAAAGGGGGGTTTATACAGGTACTAAGGCTTTGGGAAATGGTCCAATGGTCTGAGTCGGGGTAAAAGTGACCTATTGTCCTACAGGGAGATCAGAGAGGGTCCGAGGGCAGGAGAGGGGTTACTCGGCCCAGTCACCATGACCGGACATTTCTTTGGTTCAGGCAGCTGACGGCCAGTGCGGCCTCTCAGGCCTCACGGCAGCAGCACCCCACGCTCTTTCCAGGCTCTCCCTGTGCTCCCGTCTCAGTCAGGCTGTTTGTGTCCCCGCAGCTCCAGCCTCCGAGGGGACGCCCCGCGCACGCTGAGGACGGGGCTGCGGCAGCCGCGCTGCGACGTGTCCGCGCTGTCGCCGTACGTGCGCTACACCCTGCGGCTGTGCGCCCGCGCCGGCCCGCGCCGCTCCCGCTGGGCCACCCTCAGCTTCAGAGCCATGGACGACAGTGAGCCTGCCCCTGTCCCCAGACTGCTCCCAAACAGCGCCTGCTCTGCGGGCTCTGCGCCTTATCCTCCTGCGCCGGGTCGGGGTGAAACGCTGCAGGCAGGGTTTTGTGTCAGGGCTCAGATGTTCATCAGTCCTTATCTCTGTTACAGTCCCACACACCCTGAGTGCTGCAGCACTTCTGCTGACAAACTGAAACATGGCCCCATCTCTTTGTCTTCAAGGCCTTTTAAGGACAAACTGTCCAATTAAGAAATGACACCTCAATTATTTTTACTTTTAACCCAATACCCAACCACCCCTGGCCCGCAATGAGGACTTTTCTACCCAATCACCAAACACCACCCAGAGCCGTGAAGGAGAAGGTGAAAAAGCAGGACTGGCCTCTGCCCTAAATCCTCCACCTTGCTTTCTATCCATTGCTGTGTTCTAACCCCTTAAACTCTGAGTTTTGCACGCTGTGATCTCACACCCTTCTATCCAAACTGCACCCCCACAGTCCCAGTGCTGTCACTCAATTTTGGAGCCTTCTCCAGGCCCAGGTGAAATGCAGAGTTTGCCTGGGGGTCAGAGCCTGTGAGCACAGAGAGTCTGGAATTCCCAGAGCCCGGGGTTCCAACAAGGCTCTGCCTGGGCTCTGTGAGAGAAGCTAGAGATGCAGAGGATTTTAGCATTTAATTACATTGAACTACAAAATCTTAGTTGTACCACTGACAGAAAGCAGTGGTATAACTAAGATTATCAATAAGGTACAACGGACTATCAATACCATAGTATTGATAACCTCTTTAGAGGAGATCTCAAATAAAGCCTCATTTTCTCTTAAAATAACGTACATTTCTATTTTCCAGCCAGGGGGAAGTTGTCTTCAAGGAGCCAGACTTCCTGTACATCTAAATAAATCCAGTTACTTCCTTATTCATTGCTTTGCCAGACAAAAAAGCTTAATTTTCATTTTTTCTTACTTCAAAAAACCCCCACTCTCACAGAAAAGGATTGATTTTCAGCTGAGAAATCTTGATTGCATAAGGCAGAAATAATTCAAATGTTTTCCTTTTTCAAGCTGATCATAACCAAAACCCACAAAACCACCGAACAATTTCTGGAGGGTCTGCTCAGGACAGACAGATGTGGTGACAGTTTGGCCCAGAAGGAGAAGTGAGTGATAGCCATGGAAATGGTCCTTCCTCTCCTGGAGTCACCACAGCTGGCAAAAGGGAACTGAGTTCATTTGGAGGGTGTGGGAATGGAGCCTGCATTGGTACCTGGTGTTTACCTGCAGAAATAAAATCTCTTTCCTGAGCACTTCTGTGAGGAAAGGATTTATTTCTGCCTGATCCAGGAAAAGAATCGGCTTTGTCCTTGGGCGTTATTGGAAGGGTGGCAGGGGTTGTGTGTGAATGCCCTGCTGAGAGAGCTGCACTGAACCCGCTCCTGTCCCCCTGTCCCTGTGTCCCTGCAGCCACCATCGGCCCCCCCGAGGTGAGGCTGAGGTCGGAGGCCGGGGCTCTGCACGTGGATTTCTCGGGGCCCTTTGCGCAGCGCCAGCAGGAGGGGTGGCCCCTGCGGCAGTACTACGGCTCCTGGGCATACAGGATCCTCTACTGGAGAGACAGCACGGACACACAGCCAGGCTCTGCCCCACGGGTACGACCTTCCCCCATCCCCAGCTGGGCCCTTCCTGGAAAACACCGACCTGGGAAAGTCCTGGAAACCCCTGGAGCGTCTGGCAGGGGTTGCAGAGCTCTGGGGCCAGGCTGGGAGAGCTGGGGGGGCTCACCTGGAGAGGAGAAGCTCCAGGGAGAGCTCAGAGCCCCTGCCAGGGCCTGAAGGGGCTCCAGGAGAGCTGCAGAGGGACTGGGGACAAGGGACAGAGGGACAGGAGCCAGGGAATGGCTCCCAGGGCCAGAGGGCAGGGCTGGATGGGCTCTTGGGAATCAGGAATTGTTCCCTGGCAGGGTGGGCAGGCCCTGGCACAGGGTGCCCAGAGCAGCTGTGGCTGCCCCTGCATCCCTGGCAGTGCCCAAGGCCAGGCTGGACACTGGGGCTGGAGCAGCCTGGGACAGTGGGAGGTGTCCCTGCCATGGCAGGGGTGGCACTGGGTGGGATCTGAGGTCTCTCCCAACCCAAACCAGTCTGGGATTCTGTGATTTTAAGAGTAGAAATGAATCTCTGCTAATTACAATTAACCAAGTCTGGTCACTGTAACTGGCACTCAGAGCAAATGCAGGAGCTGTGTAGTTTAGCAGCAGCATGGGCAGAATTTTCTCTTTCCATAATTATCAATAACTCTGGGTTTTTTTCCCTCTTAGTCAGACTTTGGGCTTTTCACCCCCCAAAACATCTAAAATGAGTGAGGCATTGATTCAGTGTGGTCACCTGCAGCTCTGCACTTTGTATCCCCTGCAGTTCCCTTTCTCCCTCTCAGGGACAGCCTCATCCACGGGCAGTTGTGCTCCTCCATACACAGTGCATGGAGACAGATCATTAATAATGTATTAATTAGAGCATTCTGGCCTCTGTTTCAGGCAAACAGGAAGGCTCTGAGCAGCAGACCCCAGTCACAGGCAATGAGTGCTTGGTACATCAGTGCAATTTTGTATAATGGGACTCCAGCATGTGTAATTCTGATTTCTGCCTGTTACCTGCACAGTGCTTTGCCCTTCAGTTCCAGAACAGGGGGGTCATGGTTCCCCACACAGCAGCCTGCTTTTCCATCCCCAAATCCTGGGGAGTGCAGCTATTCCTGCACCGGGGCTGCATCAGCTGCATTCAGCAGAGGAACAGAACTGCAGCGTGAGTCTGTGCTTGCAGCACTTCCAAGTGCAAGTCTGGGGCATTCCCTGGGGATCCAAGAGGCGATGGGCAGAGGCAGGGGAACTTCACAGGTTATTTGTGAGCTGGGAGCTCGCTCCAGGATGGAGACCTGGCTGCAGAGTCTCCTGTTCCTGTTGAGGGGTACTCTGCACTCACAGGGACATAACTAATCCTGAACAGCAAATTCATCTACTCAGCCGCCTCACAGCTCCCAGAAAGATTTTCTTTCTTTTTTTTTCCTGTTTTTTTCTAGATGAGAGATCACAGAATCACAGAGTTGGGAAGGTTGGAAAAGCCCTCTGTGGTCATCAGTTCCAGCCATTAACCCAGCACCCCGTGTTCACCACTAACCCATGTCCCCAAGTGCCACCTCTGCTCATTTTTAACACTTCCAGGGGTGGAGACTGCACCATTTCACTGGCAGCCTATTCCAGGGCTTGACAGCTTCTTCAGTGAAGAAATTTTTCCTAATGTCCCATCTAAACCCCCTTGGCACAGCCTGAGGCCTTTTCCTCTTGTGCTCTTCCTCCATCCCCCTTGCCCCCACAGTTAGCTGGTGTCTGTGTGTAACTGTGCTCCTGGCTGATCTCAGCTGGTTGGGTGACACTTTCTGGCTGCCACCAGGTCTCATTTATCACCCCTCATTAGCCTAAAACTTCGTTAGTGCTGCTGGAAGCAGCGCAGAGGTCGCTGGCGTGGGTGGTCTCCCAGCACAGTGTAACTGTGACTGTAGTTCCGTGGTTATTCCTCAGCTAATTCCATGGCTGGGTCACTGATCTCTCACACTTGAGTGTGTTGTGGTTATTCCTCAGCTAATTCCATGGCTGGGTCACTGATCTCTTCACACTTGAGTGTGTTGTGTTTTTCCTCAGCTAATTCCATGGCTGGGTCACTGGTCTCTCACACTTCAGTGTGTTGTGTTTTTCCTCAGCTAATTCCATGGCTGGGTCACTGATCTCACACTTGAGTGTGTTGTGTTTTTCCTCAGCTAATTCCATGGCTGGGTCACTGATCTCACACTTGAGTGTGTTGTGTTTTTCCTGCTTTCAGGTGTCCCAGGTGGACACCACCCACAACTCTGAGGTGCTGTCCCAGCTGGAGCCGTGGACACTTTACTGTGTGCGAGTGCAGGCCGTGGTTCCCGAGCTGAACAAGAGCGGGGAGCTGAGCACGGAGCTCTGTGAGCAGACAACACACAACGGTAACGAGCTGGGAAACCGGGATCACACCCTGGGATGGACACAGGGGGAGCTGGGAAACCGGGATCACAGCCTGGCATGGACACAGGGAGAGCTGGGAAACCGGGATCACAGCCTGGAACGGACACAGGGAGAGCTGGGAAACCGGGATCACACCCTGGAACGGACACAGGGAGAGCTGGGAAACCGGGATCACAGCCTGGAACGGACACAGGGAGAGCTGGGAAACCGGGATCACAGCCTGGGATGGACACGGGGGGAGCTGGGAAACCGGGATCACACCCTGGAACGGACACAGGGAGAGCTGGGAAACCGGGATCACACCCTGGAACGGACACAGGGGGAGCTGGGAAACCGGGATCACACCCTGGCATGGACACAGGGGGGAGCTGGGAAACCGGGATCACAGCCTGGGATGGACACAGGGGGAGCTGGGAAACCGGGATCACACCCTGGGATGGACACAGGGGGGAGCTGAGGAAACCGGGATCACACCCTGGCATGGCTGGGAGGGACCTCAGAGCCCGCCCAGTGCCACCCCTGCAGGGACAGGGACACCTCCCACTGCCCCAGGCTGCTCCTGGGACACTGCCGGGGATGGGACATTCCATAGAGGAAGGGATCATTTGAAAATAAATACTCAGAATCAAATAATGACCCTTCCAATTGGTTTTTTTTCCTCATTTCTTGCAGGTGTAACCCCTGTGTGGATAACTGTGACTGTTCTGGTGGGATCCATGCTGGTCATGGTCACAGCTGTCACCGCTGGTTTCTTCTGCAGTTTTTATCTGTACAGACTCGCCAAACACATTTTCTGCCCTTCCTACGTTTTCCCACAACACTTGAAAGAGGTTTGTTTTCTGCCTAACATAAAAATCAGCCTTTCCAGCAAAGCCACGTGTTTTTTCAAGGCTCTCAGTGCCAAAACATTTAGAGCTTCTTTTATTTTGCCTCCTTTCACTGGCACCTGATGGTCAGTGACCTGTAATTTGTAATCACCAGCTTTTTATGGCTCAGAAACAGGATGGCTTTGTTGATTTTGAAGTGAGAGAGTGCCAGGTGTCAACTTCAGTTCCTCATTTAGCCAGTGAGCAACAGAAATCTCTGTCTCTCCTGCCTCCTTTTAGACTTAAACCAGCTCCTTTTTCCTCCTGCAGCAAAGTCCTGCCACGAGTGTGATCAGGAGTTTTAACTTCAGGAAAGTGTCTGAGGAGGGAACCTGGGCTGGATCAGCTGTGCCAGAGCAGCCTGGGCTATGGAGGTGTCCCTGCCATGGCAGGGGCGGGGTGGGATCAGCTTTGGAGTCCATCCAACCCAAACCATTCTGGGAATCTGGGATTTTATAGAGCCTGAAAATTCCAGCTGAAAGGAGAGCACTGACAGCAGCCCCTGTCACACACCCAGAAGACAGAGAAGCTGCAGCAGAATCCCTTCCCAGAAACAAGGATGTACAAAACACTCCTGCACTGACCTGTGCTCTCCTGAGTTCCTGCAGTTCCTCTGGGGCTTTCATTTTGCCTCACTTAGAGCTCAGCAGCCCCAGGTTTGCAGCTGGCTTTGGCTCCTGCTTTAGGCTGAACACATGCTCAGCACCAGGAGTGTCATGGAATCACAGAATCCCAACTGGTTTGGGTTGGAGGGGACCTTAAACCTCATCCAGTGCCACCCCTGCCATGGCAGGGACACCTCCCACTGTCCCAGGCTGCTCCAGCCCCAGTGTCCAGCCTGGCCTTGGGCACTGCCAGGGATGCAGGGGCAGCCACAGCTGCTCTGGGCACCCTGTGCCAGGGCCTGCCCACCCTGCCAGGGAACAATTCCTGATTCCCAAGAGCCCATCCAGCCCTGCCCTCTGGCACTGGGAGCCATTCCCTGGCTCCTGTCCCTGCAGGCCTTGGTTTGCAGAACTCAAAGGAGCTCAGCAGGGCAGGCAGCCCCGGATCACACAGGATGTGCTCAGGTTTCCTTTGCTCCCGGGGCCTCTCAGGGCAGGGAGAACTTTGGGCTGGTGCTGTCCCAGGAATCCAAGGTCAGCTGTGCCTCCGTAAAATGTGCTCTGGCCAAGGCAGTGCTCTCACCATGGGAATGTTTCAATTGCAGGTTTGTGCCACAACCTTCCCAGTCCCCGTTTGGTACAGGAGGGTCTGACAGTGAAGATATTTGTGCTGGTTTTTGTATCTGAGGTGCACAGCACTCCTGGCACAGCAGCTGGTTTCTTATTTCATTTCACAGTGGTTTCATCTGAGGGCACCAGGATGAGCAGAGGGATAGAGCAGCTCTGTGAGGAAGGGCTGGGAGAGCTGGCATTGCTCAGCCTGGGGAAGGAGAGGCTCTGGGGTGACCTCAGGGTGGCCTTGCAGGGCCTGAAGGGCTCCAGGAGAGCTGCAGAGGGACTGGGCACAGGCAGGGAGGGACAGGAGCCAGGGAATGGCTCCCACTGCCAGAGGGGAGGGTTCTGGACAAATCTCTCTGTGAACTCCTTCCTCTACAGCCCCGTTACCATTTAGTGTTTGTTCCCAATCAAAACTGTTTGGTTTTTTTCAAGTTTCTATTCCAAACAAGCCTCCAACCCCTGGGGTTATTCTTGAAAGGCACTTCCATCTTTTGCTCCCAAGCCTGGAACAGGATATTAGGGAGGATGTGACACTGTGGGACTTGTAAAGCCTGAAAAAGCCGCTAGATGTGTGCACAACAATGCCAATGCTGTTTAATAATCCCAGTATTTCTGAGCAGGCAGGATGGGACAGCTGGAGAGAGCTAATCCTCACTTCCTCTTTGTTTCCCAGTTTTTGAGCAAACCTGCCAGTGCCCCACAGCCCTTCCCTCCCGTTGCCCAAGAGGAGCTCCTGGTCTGTGACGAGCTGACTGTGCTGGCAGAGCCACCCCAAACCCCCAGTGAGGGCAGTGGGGCCAGCAGGACCCCAGAGCACCCCCAGGACTCTGCACAGGGAGACTCTGACTCGGGACTGGGAACAGCCTCAGGAGAAGCCTGAACGTCCTCCTCATCCTTCTTGGAAAAGGAGAAGCAAATGGACTTCTGGGTTTATCTCATTGCTGCATTCTCCAGCAGGAAAAATCCACAGACTTTTGACAGAATCATTTTATTTTTTTAACTACAAGGAACTTGGCTCTAAATGAGGAATGAAATGATCCACAACTTCTGCCACTGTTGGTTGTGGCTCCCTCAGGAGTTGTAGTGATTCTGGCTCTGATTGTGACATTAAAAAGCAAAGTCGTATTTATATGTAACACTAATTAATTTTACTTTGATGAACTATTTATTGCAAAACCCAATCAAAATGTTTATAAAAGAAAATAGTATTTTGTAAGGAAAGATCTGATCTGGTTTATTTTTTCTAATGAGAAATTACGTGTTTTTAAGGGTGTCCCCACTGGCATCATCTTTCTGTGGAATTTATTCTTCCCTGATTCCCTGGTTGTGAAGATCTTAGGGTGGGATGCACTGATATCTGTGGAAAACTTGGCAGCTGAAGTGGGAGTTAAATTAGGCTCATTTTAATTATCTACTGATGTGTATTCTTTATTTTAAAAGTCCAGGGAGCTGTGACTCCCTGTTCCAAACCCAACCTCACCTGCAGGGGTGGGTGAAGGCTGTACCAGCACTGGGGCACAAGCAGGGCCTTTGCACGGGCATTACCTGGGTCTGTGTTATGGCATCAAAGTGGGGGTGAGGAATGAAACTGTCACCAAAAGGAACCTTCCAGCACTGAGGTTGTGTCTCAGCTTGATGTGGGAACTGCACAGTTTGGGGGATTGATGTTTGTTCTTGATGCATAAATACTTCCTTTTGGGAGAGATTGCAGGAGCTGATTCCATCAGTTTTCCTCTCCCAGCTGCCCTCAGAGGATGATCAGGAGGGATTTTCCCAATGTCCCCAACTCCTGACAGGAGGGGACAGCCGGGGGGTCGGGCTGTGCTCCAGGAACAGGGACAGGAGGGGAGGGAACGGCCTCAGGCTGGGCCAGGGGAGGCTCAGCTTGGGCAGCAGCAGGAATTTGCCCATGGAAAGGGAGCTCAGGCCTTGGCAGGGGCTGCCCAGGGAGCTTTGGAGTGCCCATCCCTGCAGGTGTCCCAGCAAGGGCTGGAGGTGGCCCTGAGTGCTCTGGGCTGGGGACAAGGTGGGCCTGGGGCACAGCTGGCACTGCCTGGGCTGGGAGGGCTTTTCCAGCCCCAGGGATCCTGGGATTCTGGGATTCTATGGAATCTGTACCTGCCTTTTCTGCACTTTTTTATTTTGGTCATATTCTGCTTTCATGGAGAATATGGAATTTATTGAATTGATTTTTTTTTCGAGGTATTTTGTTTCATTGGTGCTTTTCTCCACCTCTCTCCAAGGCTGCTCTGGGAATGCTGATCCTGTGTCTGGATCACCACTCCAAGGAACACGTCCAGCTCCCTGTGTGTTCCCTGCCCCTCCTCCCACTGCATCAGCTTCTTTCTATATTTTGCCCCCTTTTTTCCCTTTTATTTTGGCTTTGGAGTGGCAGAACCCTCTGGTGTAATGCGCACTGCACAGGGAGCAGAGGGCTGGAGATTCCCTGCCTTTCCCCCGCTGCTCCTCTCCGCTCTCCTCTCCCCAGCAGCTGCTTTGCACAGGAGGACAGCGAGCTCCTGGCAGCCAGAGGTGGCTGGAGCCCAGCAGCTGCTCCAAGGTTCTGCTGAGCACAGATAAGGCAGAGATAAGGCCCTGCCACTTCAGGGCAGCCTCACTGCTGAGGCAAAGGAGGGGAGAACAGAAACAGAAATGACACCTTTGGCTGCTCGGGGATCTTGGGAGTTCGGAAGGAAGCAGGAAAAGCGTCTGCAGGGACATCATGGCGCAGGCACAGGGTGCCCAGAGCAGCTGTGGCTGCCCCTGCATCCCTGGCAGTGCCCAGATTGGACACTGGGGCTGGAGCAGCCTGGGACAGTGGCAGGTGTCCCTCCCCCAGGCCTTGGACGCTTGCAGGATTTAGGAGCTGCTAAAATCAGCCCAGAAGTGTTTTTTTCCCGGCTGACTGCATTTTGATTTGCTTCTGAAATCTTCCTGCCCCACACCCAGGGAAGCTTTTGCAGGTTAGAGGCCTCTCCCTCAGCCACAGCCTCTGTGAGAGTCACAGCATGAGCCAGGCGTGGGGACAAGGGGCAGCCCCTCCTGCTGTGCGGCCCCACAGGAGCCCGGGGCTCACAGGGAGGAAATCATTTAGAGGAGCAATAATTCAGAGGGAAGCAGCAATTCAGAGGAGAGTTCACCTTGAGCTGAGCTTGTGGACACTACAACGACAGTAAATCAATAAATCAGGTGAACTTTAACCATGTGCTGATGTTAACTGAAAGTACAGAGGGATGCTGGAGGCTGCTCGCTGTGGTAGGGCAAAGCCAGGAGGAAAACAGACCCCTGGGAAAGCCTGGGAGTGCTTGGAAAAAGATTCCGGACCTGAAATGCAAAGAAATGTGGAATGATGAAGGAATAGGGAAGTGGGGAAAACTGAAGGAGAAGACTCTGAGCTTGTGGTCAGCAAAACAGATTCCAGAAGAGGGCGATGAGGGAAGACAAAGGAACAGTTCAGAGAATTCCAGTCCAGGTGTGGAGGGACAATCTCATGGAGAAAGAGAAACCAGAGCCCAGGACCTCCCAAGGGGTCAGGGACACAGCCACCCCCCAGCTCCATATTTTTCTCTCTCCCTGTTGGGAGCTTTGGGGTCTTCCCTGCCCAGCAAGTCCTGGAGGTTCTGAGCCCCAATCCAGAACGAGTCCCACTGAACAGCAAGGCCAGAGAAGCTTTCAGGAATATCCATCCAAAGCTCCACAGAAGTTTTAAATTTATTCTTAACCAGAAATACTTGTGCTTGTAACTTCATGGGGTTTTTTTTGTTGTGTTGTGTCTGTTTGTTTGTATTTTTTTCCTGAGGCAGATTGGGAAAGAGCCATTATCACCTGGCAATATGTCATTGTCTAGAATTCATTGTCCTAGAAAATTATTATTGAGTAAGTGGAGTGCAGAGCAAGGCTCCTTCCCCTGAGGAAAACAGGGCTGCAAAGAGCTGCTTTACAGGAAGACCTCTGAATAATCCACAGGCTTTGGACTACCTGTGTGCAATGTACTGGAAATATTTCTTCCTCAGGGACTGGAGTTCCAGAAGTTCACAGTGCATTCTCTCAAGCCATTCCTGCACACACTGAGGGCATGCAATGGTGATGGCATCACAAATGCAGATGAGAAGGCCCTGGGGAAGCCTGAGAGAGGAAATCCTCATTGCTGCATCACCGATGAGCATCACTAACCCCAGGATTCCCCACTGGAGAAAGCACCAAAGAACCTCATTAACAGCTTCCAGCTTTTCCATTTTCCCATCAGCTCTGCCACCACGTCACTCAAATCTCCTCTCTAATCTCCACTCCCACCCCTCTGCTCCTCTGGTTCTGTGGCAGTTTTTGAAACCCCGCTACAGTTCCTCAGAGAGAGACTTTGTTTTCCCACCTGGGTCAGTGTCGTGACAAAGGCGATGGAAATCCCACCAGGATTTGCAGTGGGTTGGATTTTCAGCCGTGCTGACCTAAGGGTGAAACCAGGCTCTGGAACTCCCCTGAGCAGAGCAGAACTCACTGATCACTGAAATTCCAGCCTGGAGAGGAGAAGCTCCAGGGAGAGCTCAGAGCCCCTGCCAGGGCCTGAAGGGGCTCCAGGAGAGCTGCAGAGGGACTGGGGACAAGGGCTGCAGGGACAGGAGCCAGGGAATGGCTCCCAGTGCCAGAGGGCAGGGCTGGATGGGCTCTTGGGAATCAGGAATTGTTCCCTGGCAGGGTGGGCAGGCCCTGGCACAGGGTGCCCAGAGCAGCTGTGGCTGCCCCTGCATCCCTGGCAGTGCCCAAGGCCAGGCTGGACACTGGGGCTGGAGCAGCCTGGGACAGTGGGAGGTGTCCCTGCCATGCCAGGGGTGGCACTGGGTGGGCTCTGAGGTCCCTCCCGCCCAAACCAGTCTGGGACTGTAAATATTCTCCATGAAGATGGAACTTGTACATGTGCTCAAAATTACACCATTTGAAGGCACCACAGGCTGTAAAAAGAGGTTTATGCCAGGTTTTCCTCATTCTTTCAGGCTGGCCAATGCCACCTAGGACACCTGTGTCCTTCCAAGCCTAATCCCAAGATCATCAGGGCTGGAAGAGCCCTTGGGGATCACCCAGCGCCAGCACCAGCATCACCCCAAACCCTGTCCCCAAGGGCCACATCCAGACACCTCGGGGACACCTTGGGGACACTCCCAGGGCCAGGGACTCCCTGGGCAGCTCATCCCAAGGCCTGACCCAAAAGATCCCTCCTGCCCTTCAGCACTGCTGGGCCCTGTGGAGAGCTGTGAGCAGGGCTGGCGAGAGCCAGGGGGAGCACAAGGAGCAGAGTCTGTAATGAAGGTGATGTTCTGTGGTCTGGGGAAAGAAATCTGATGGCAGAGCAATGACAGAGTTTAAAAATGGGAAAGGCCTCTGAAGGCAGGGAATGAATCACCTGTGCCCTGTGTCCGTGAGGGAGGTGAAAGCAGGTACGAGACTGCAACAAAACAGAGACCAGGAAAATTTTCTAATGATGAAACAGCAACAAAAATGCAGGTGATATTGCCTGAGAAGGGAGGTATTTTTAAAAATCCCTTGGGAAGGGGTAGATGGATCTGATCCCTCCTCGGGCTCCCTGAGGTCCTTCCTTCCTGGACCGCTGTTCCTACACTTTTCACACAAGATGAAATGCTGTATTTGCCCCTTTCATCGTGTTCCAGAGCTGACATGAGAAGAGGCCACCAAACCACGTATCCTTTGTCTGTCAGCCAACAGAAATAAATGCAGCAGAGCCCAAATGGCCCCGCTTCCTCATCACAGGAGTGCTTTGGGACAGATATCAATGGCCACAGGGACACACGGTCCTGCCCCGCCTGCCTGTCTCTGCAGATAGCGCCGCTCTCCTCACCAGCTGGGCAACGCCAGCTTCTGTTTCCTTCTCCTGCAACATCAGTGAGGAAATGGTATTCAAACTCAGCCGGAGATAAACTGTAAATATTTAGCAGGTGATAAAATGTTTCTAGCTAGACTGGTGCAGCAGTTTCGATTCTTACCTGGCAGAAGGGTTACCCGGAGGTGTGGTTACACAAAGAACTCGCCATAAACGCCTTTCCTTATCTCCTGCTGGGGCAGGAGGTGAGCACTGCTCACAGGATGAGTCTGCCTCGGGCTCAGCAACGCCCTGCAGCGCTCAGCAATGCCCTCACACACACAGCACTGCCCTCACACACACAGCAATGCCCTCACACACACAGCACTGCCCTCACACACACAGCAATGCCCTCACACAGGAATGCCCTCACACACACAGCAATGCCCTCACACACACAGCAATGCCCTCACACACACAGCACTGCCCTCACACACACAGCAATGCCCTCACACACACAGCAATGCCCTCACACAGCAATGCCCTCACACACACAGCAATGCCCTCACACA
Source organism: Prinia subflava (assembly GCF_021018805.1). Classification (NCBI taxonomy): domain Eukaryota; kingdom Metazoa; phylum Chordata; class Aves; order Passeriformes; family Cisticolidae; genus Prinia; species Prinia subflava. Next base: position 107,002,660 of record NC_086249.1, on the reverse strand, counting down.
GCAATGCCCTCACACACACAGCAATGCCCTCACACACACAGCAATGCCCTCACACACACAGCAATGCCCTCACACACTCAGCAATGCCCTCACACACACAGCAATGCCCTCACACACAGCAATGCCCTCACACACACAGCAATGCCCTCACACACACAGCAATGCCCTCACACACACAGCAATGCCCTCACACACACAGCAATGCCCTCACACAGCAATGCCCTCACACACACAGCAATGCCCTCACACACACAGCAATGCCCTCACACACACAGCAATGCCCTCACACACACAGCAATGCCCTCACACACACAGCAATGCCCTCACACACACAGCAATGCCCTCACACACACAGCAATGCCCTCACACACAGCAATGCCCTCACACACAGCAATGCCCTCACACACACAGCAATGCCCTCACACACACAGCAATGCCCTCACACAGCAATGCCCCTCACACACACAGCAATGCCCTCACACACACAGCAATGCCCTCACACACACAGCAATGCCCTCACACACACAGCAATGCCCTCACACACTCAGCAATGCCCTCACGCTGCTGTAGCCAGGGGCTGATCTCCTGCAGCCCCAGCAACCCCGGGGGCTGGAGCATCTCCGTGCCCAGGAGGGGCTGAGGGAGCTGCGGCTGCTCAGCCTGGAGAGGAGCCCCAGGGAGAGGGGCCTCAGCCCTGGGGGTCCCTGGGTGTTCCTGGGTGTCCTTCTCTGACCCTATCTGTCCCTGTCTCTCTGTCCCTGTGTGTCACTGTGTGTCCCTGTCTGCCCTCGTGTGTCCCTGTCATTCTGTCCCTGTCTGTCCCTGTCTTTCTGTCTGTCCCTGTCCCTGTGTTTGTCTGTCCCTGTCTGTCCCTGTGTCTGTCCCTGTGTCTGTCCCTGTGTGCAGGGAGGGCAGAGCAGCCCCAGGCTCTGCTCCAGGCCCAGCAATGGCCCCAGAGCCACGGGCAGGGCTGAGCCCAGCAATTCCCCTGCACAGGGGCGCAGCTTCTGCCCTGGGCAGGGAGCAGAGAGGGGCTGGGCTCTCCTCCCTGGGGACATTCCAGAGCCCTCTGACACAGCCCTGTGCCCTGAGCTCTGGGATGGCCCTGCTGGAGCAGGGAGGTGGCACCAGTGACCCACGGTGGTCCCTCCCAGCCTGACCCATCCTGGGATTCCGGGATTCTGGGACCCTGAGATCAGCAGAGGTGCTCAGAGGTGCAGCACCCCATGGCACAAGAGGCAGCAGCAGCCAGGAACATTTTCACCCAAAAGTCTGTGTTCTGCCTAAGAAGCAAAACCTGTCCCGTTAATAACAGCCAGGATGTCGAGGGCACAGCACTTTGCCCACCAGAGTTTCAGATCCTCCTCTCTGGAAACACTGGTCTGCCCACAGAGGGGTTGTGTGTGAGGGCGTGGGAAGTGAAAGGTGAACACCTGACTGGACCTCCCCAAGCCTGCAGCTGGGCAGGCACATGGAAAATATGAAACAAAAAAAGAGAAGAGGAGCTCGTGAATCTTGTGATCAAAACTTGTGGCTGGCAAAAGGGACTGAGCCCAAGCCCCAACTCAGGGACCGCAACATTCACACTGCATTTAATGATCACTGCAGCATTCAATCAAAAATTTGAGAAATGGAAAAACTGCAGCTAAAGGGAGATTTCTCCTTCCCCAGACAAGCCCAGAATCATGGAATGCTTTGGGTTGGAAGGGACCTCAAATCCCATCCCATTCCACCCCTGCCATGGCAGGGACACCTCCCACTGTCCCAGGCTGCTCCAGCCCCAGTGTCCAGCCTGGCCTTGGGCACTGCCAGGGATGCAGGGGCAGCCACAGCTGCTCTGGGCACCCTGTGCCAGGGCCTGCCCACCCTGCCAGGGAACAATTCCTGATTCCCAAGAGCCCATCCAGCCCTGCCCTCTGGCACTGGGAGCCATTCCCTGGCTCCTGTCCCTGCAGCCCTTGTCCCCAGTCCCTCTGCAGCTCTCCTGGAGCCCCTTCAGGCCCTGGCAGGGGCTCTGAGCTCTCCCTGGAGCTTCTCCTCTCCAGGGGAGCCCCCCCAGCTCTCCCAGCCTGGCTCCAGAGGGGCTCCAGCCCTCACCCTGGGTTTGTGCCAGGGGCGGTTCATGGCCGGCCATCCACGCTGATTTTGTGACACCTCCCAGTGCTTGGGGCGGCACATGGAACTCCGGGAGGGGCAGGCGGGTCCCGACACCGCCCTCAGCGCCTTGGCACAGCCCCAGACACAGCCCTGACACAGCCCCTCAGCCTGCCCCTCACAGCCCTCACACCGCCCTCACACAGCCCCGACCGCCCTCACACAGCCCCGACCGCCCTGACAGCGCCCGGGCCGCTCCCGCGCAGGCGCCGCCGCCGGAGCTTCCGGCAACGCTGCCCTGGATGGCGGAGCCCGGGGCTGGAGCGGCGGCGGAGCCCGGGGAGGGATGGACGGAGGAGCCCGGGGAGGGATGGACGGAGGAGCCCGGGGATGGATGGACGGAGGAGCCCGGGGATGGATGGACGGAGGAGCCCGGGGATGGATGGACGGAGGAGCCCGGGGAGGGATGGACGGAGGAGCCCGGGGATGGATGGACGGAGGAGCCGCGGGATGCACGGACGGAGCGGCGGAGGGGCGGACGGACGGCGGAGCGGCCGTGGCTGTGGGCGCCGGGCGGGCGCTGGCTGGCAGCCGTGCTGTCCGTGCTCGTGGTCGCGGCCCCGCTGCCGTGTGCAGGTGGGTCCCGGAGCCCTCAGGGAGCGGGGCTGGTGCGGGGCGCCGAGCGGGGCAGAGCGGGGAGCGGGTCCGCAGCTCTGCGGGGATGCGGGGCGGGATAACGGTGCCGTGAGGATCTGTCTGTTTCCAGGGTTTTCATGGAATCAGTTCCTGGGTTGGAAGGGACCTCATAGCCCACCCCTGCCACGGCAGGGACACCTCCCACTGTCCCAGGCTGCTCCAGCCCCAGTGTCCAGCCTGGCCTTGGGCACTGCCAGGGATGCAGGGGCAGCCACAGCTGCTCTGGGCACCCTGTGCCAGGGCCTGCCCACCCTGCCAGGGAACAATTCCTGATTCCCAAGAGCCCATCCAGCCCTGCCCTCTGGCACTGGGAGCCATTCCCTGTGTCCCGTTCCCGTGCCCCTGTGGACAGTCCCGGCTGTTCCCGGGGAATTGCAGCGGCTGCAGTTGCGGCGTGGGAGAAACAGCTTTGGATTCCCGTTGTTTGGCTTGGAAGTCACAGTCTGGCGGAGCCTAAAGGATAAAGGAGGAAATGAGAGCTAGAATGGCAGGATGGGGGGTTTGGGTCACAGGGCAGGAGCTTGTGCCTTGTCTGTTGTCCTTACACAGCAAAAAACAACTATTGCCCAAAAGCTGTTGCTCAAAGAGGAAGTATTGCGAAGCATTACAAAGGAGGGCAGACAGACTGTGAGTACAGGCAGAGAGTGCCAGTGGTTTTAGACTGCCAGAGGGCAGGGCTGGATGGGCTTTTGGGAATCAGGAATTGTTCCCTGGCAGGGTGGGCAGGCCCTGGCACAGGGTGCCCAGAGCAGCTGTGGCTGCCCCTGCATCCCTGGCAGTGCCCAGGACATTGGGGCTTGGAGCAACGTGGATGGGCTCTGAGATCCAGACCTGTGGGTGAATCTAACTCTGGAATTCGGAGTGATAGCTCTGCTGCAGTGACGTCTCCCCTTCCCCCGGGCCAAGCCCAGCTGCTCCAGGGTGAAGCTGTGGCTCTGAGCTCTCCCGGGTTCTCCAGAGCCTTTCCTGGTGTCACATGTAAGGGGCCTCCTCTTCCTTCTTCCTCTGAAATGCAGACTGAAATTTTCCATTGGTTTCTGCAGCCAGGGCTGTCGTAAGCATCCAGCATCATGTGTTCTTCCTGGGACTTCCCCTGACCCTGGGCTTTGCTGTGTTGCCAGTTTTTGCCTTCTTCTGTTGTTGAGTAGATTTTGTTACATAACCATTACGGTTTTCAGCCATCATTTACTGACAGTAGTGCTGAACATCTCATGAACGAAGCAGTGACTTTTCTGTATTAGAACAGTTTGAGTTCTTTTAGTTTACTGGAATTTTACAGGGGAAAGAGGCAGATGTGCTAAAAGCATTTCTGGTGTTTAATCTCTTCTTCCCACAGAAGCCTAGTCCCTTATAATGGTTTCTCAGAACCAAAGTGTCATCGTGCTCAAGTGAACAAACAGGAATTAGTTTTAAATATCTGGCCTTTAATCATGAATAAACTAAGCCAGGAAGAAGTCTTGATTTTTAGGGTTTTCTTTGCATATCAAGTTACTACCTAAATCACAAAATGTCCCCGCTGATTAAACATCACTGAGTTTGCTCCTTCCTTCCTGTGTAGCTGTTCATTGAGAAATTAATGATTTGTGAAATTAATTTAGGGAAGCAAGCACAAAACTCTGTGGAAATAGGGAAGTACATAAAAGGGTGGATGGCTGGTTCACATATTCCTGTCTATGGGGTGGAGGATCCAGAAGCATCCTGAGAAACTGGATCAATACTGCAGGAAACAAGTGCAGTGATACTGAACAGGAAAACATGCAGGGCAAAGAGAGGAGGGCTAAAATATCAGGCCTGCAGAAAATAAAACAAATTACACAGCACTGTTTTGTTGGGTGTTTTTAGAAAATCCCAAAAATATCAGGACACAGCAGTACGAATACAGTAGGAAAAAATTAGGTCACGTCTGATATAAATTTAACTTCCAGTAATGAATCTCAGCCAGTTTATTGTGACTTTTTTACACTGCTTCAAGCAAGTTGAACCGTTTGGAAGGAATGCAAAAGAGAACAATATAAAATGCCTTCAGGAAGCTGGAAATTTGGCTTAAAAGGAAAACTTAAAGAATTGCTGCTGCCATTCAACTTTCTCTTGGTTGTGGGTTGTCTTGAAGATAATTTCCCCAGCTGTACAAAACAGTGGCCTGGCTTAAAAAAGGGACTGGGTGTCAGTTGCTTTTTATTTTCTTTTTCTGCCAGAGCTGGGATTCAATGCTCCAGCGACCATTTCCTGTTCGGACTCAGATGTTCATCAATCTTTATCTCTGTTACAGTCTCACAGACCCTGAGTGCTGCAGCACTTCTGTCAACAAACTGAAAATGGAGCCCCATCTCTCTCTGCAAGGCCTTTTAAGGACAAACTGTCCAATTAAGAAATGACACCTCAATTATTTTTACTTTTAACCCAATACCCAACCACCCCTGGCCCACAATGAGGACTTTTCTACCCAATTACCAAACACCACCCAGAGCCGTGAAGGAGAAGGTGGAAAAGCAGGACTGGCCTCTGCCCTAAATCCTCCACCTTGCTTTCTATCCATTGCTGTGTTCTAACCCCTTAAACTCTGAGTTTTGCACGCTGTGATCTCACACCCTTCTATCCAAACTGCACCCCCACAGTCCCAGTGCTGTCCCTCAATTTTGGAGCCTTCTCCAGGCCCAGGTGAAATGCAGAGTTTGCCTGGGGGTCAGAGCCTGTGAGCACAGAGAGTCTGGAATTCCCAGAGCCCGGGGTTCCACCCTTGGATGTGGGCAGGAAATGCTGCTGGGAACGTGGATCTGCAGAGGATTTTCTCCTGCTCCCACACCTCCTTTTTCCCTTCTGGCCTGCTGAGGTCTAACAAGCAGTGTTGGAAATCCTCGTGCTCTGTGTTAATCAAGGATTTGAAAAGATAGCAAAGATACACTAAATATTTGAATTTCTACCCAAGGCAAACAGAAATACCATCATAACTGAAATGCAGTTGTGTTTTTATCAGTTGGAGTCGGTGGGGCCCTTGTTGTCACAAGGTTTTTGGCTGAATTGTGGCCATCTTTTGGATAAATATCTGGGGAAAAAAATCTGGTTTTTCCTTTGTTTTCTCATTTTCCGAGCAAATGTCCTTTGGCATTCTCTGGGTTTGTCTTTGTCAGAAGAACAACAAATTCCTGCCTTGTGGGAATAAATTCTGAAGTGGGAGCCACAAGGTTTTATTGAATTATTTGGCTTTCATGTTTTTGTGCTTCCAGGAGTTATTTCCCAAATCTGCAGCCTGTGGATCCCTCTTAATTCTCCAGAAGGATTTTGCAGGATTCAGTCACTCTGCTTTTCCACCCCTTCCCTTTATAGAAAGGGGAATTGTGTAGAAAAATAAATTGTATTTGCAGTGAGGAGCCTCCCCCAAAGTTAGGTTCAGGATAAGCCATTATTGTCCAGAGACTGCCCAGCTGAAATGGGATTTATTGGTTCTGGTTTCCTCTTCATACATTCAAATATCAGACTGATCTCAAACAGCAATTTCAGGGGTTCCAGATATGGCCTAGAAATTGTAACCGTGGGAAGTAATTAATAAATTACTTCAGATAAAATAGAAACAGATAAAAAAGTCAAGGTCAAGAGGTGTATTTTATTTTATTTTATTTTATTTTATTTTATTTTGTTTTGTTTTGTTTTGTTTTGTTTTGTTTTGTTTTAATTTTTATTTATTTTTATTTAATTTTTTAAATTTGTATTTTATTTTAAATTTTAATTACATTTAATGTTTTATTTTAATTTTTATTGTATTTTTATTTTCTGCATTTTGAAATAAATTATTTTCTATTTTAATTTTATATCTGTTTTTTGCTTTTGAATTTTTATTTATTTTATTTTTATTCTACTTTAATTTTTATCTAATTAATGTTATTCTATTTTAATTTTTATTGTACTTTAAAAAATTTATTTTAATATTTTACTTGAATTTTATCTTAATATTTTATTTGTTTTTATTGTAATACTTTATTTTATTTTAATATTTTATTTTAGTTTTATCTTAGTATTTTATTTGCTTTTTTTGTAAGACCTTATTTTATTTTAATATTTATTTTAATTTTATCTTAGTATTTTATTTGCTTTTTGTTGTAAGATCTTATTTTATTTTAATATTTTATTTTAGTTTTATCTTAGTATTTTATTTGCTTTTTTTGTAAGACCTTATTTTATTTTAATATTTATTTTTTATTTTAATATTTTAATTTTATCCTAATATTTTATTTACTTTTTATTGTAAGACTTTATCCTAATATTTAATTTTAATTTAATCTTAATATTTTCTTTTCCTTTTATTGTAATATTTTATTTTATTGTAATATTTTATTTTATTGTTATTTTATTGTTATTGTTATTTTATTATTTTATATTTTATTTGACTTTATTTTATTTTATTTTATTTTATTTTATTTTATTTGACTTTATTTGACTTTATTTGACTTTATTTGACTTTATTTTATTTTATTCTATTTTATTTAATTCTATTCTATTTAATTTTAATTTTCATCTCCTTGGTTGTTTGTCCCAGGCCAGAGCAGCCTGCAGAGCCCCGAGAATGTGCAGGTGCAGGTGGTGAACACCAACTTCACTCTGAGCTGGGATTACAGCGGGGGGGACCCCAACGTGACCTTCTCAGCAGAGTTCCAGTGGTGAGTGACAAAAATCCCATTTTTACCCTGTGTTTATCACACAGAGCTCGCTGCGAACGCTGCATCACCAGGAGGGCTTTTGCACAAGATTCATTGGCACACTTAGAAATGGAATTCAGATTTATTTGTTCTCTGCTTTGTCTGGTTTCTCTCATTGTGGCCACACACAGAGGATCTGAGGATTCTCAGTATAACTTTTAATTAATTTCTCAGTGTTCTTTAACCCTCAGCTGCAAGTTTAATGCCCAGATGAAACAATTTAAGATTTGTTCTTAAATATTTGCTTGGTTTCCTTCTGTTGTTCCATATCCCGATCCTTGTGCACACATTAGCACAGGCATTTTGTGGTTCTTCCCTGACAAGTAAATACTGAAAATCATTTCTGAGGTGAAATTACTGAAATTCTGAGCAGTCTGGGAGTGTGGAAGGTTCCCTGCCATGGCAGGGCTGGAATGGGATGGGCTTGGAGGCCCCTCCCAACCCAAACCATTCTGGGATTTTGGATTTAAAAAAAAATAGTTCTTCTTTTCCAATATGTAGATGAGAACAGCAGCTTTGAAAATAGATTTGTTTTTAAAAATATCAAACTTGTCTGAAAGACAATGTAGGAGTTGAGGATAAACCATTACTGCTTCAAGCCTGTGCCTCCTCTTTTTTGACTGGGACATTTTAAATGTCTCCGTAAATCTCTTTCTTTACTGAGGTGTGGATGTGTGTGGATTAAAAAAGAGGTGCTGAAAACCTGATTACTGCTGAACTCCACTTCTGTGTTTTTATTTCCCCTTCATTTGCATTCCTGGCTCCTGTTATAATTAGTGGAGTTCTGCTGGTTTTATACTCCTTTAGCCACTTCTGTCAAGACTTGAAAATTTCTTCCAGTGAACTATAAAATCTTTGCCAGACTAGGAAATACAATAATCCTGAGGAGGTAATTCTGTGTTCTGGCAGTTGTAGTGTGATTTATAAGGAGATGACACTGATTGCACTGGTGATAAAGCAGCATGAAAAGGGGTGATGCTTATTAAAGTTAAGAAGAAAAGAAGAATCATTTCAGGGCTTTACCTGTGGGTTGAATTTATCCCGGGACTGTTTATCCTGGGAGTATTGTTTATCCGGGGGTGTTGTTTATCCTGGGAGTATTTTTTATCCGGGGGTGTTGTTTGTCCTGGGGGTGTTGTTTATCCTGGGGTGTTGTTTCTCCTGGTGTTTTTTTTTTTCCAGGGGTGTTGTTTATCCTGGGAGTATTTTTTATCCAGGGGTGTCGTTTATCTTGCAGGTGTTGTTTATCCTGGGGGTGTTGTTTATCCGCGGGTGTTGTTTCTCCTGGGGGTGTTTTTTTTCCAGGGGTGTTGTTTATCCTGCGGGTGTTGTTTATTCCAGGGTGTTGATCCCAGGGTGTTGATCGCAGGCTGTTGCTGACCCCAGGCTGTTGCTGACCCCAGGCTGTTGCTGACCCCAGGGTGTTGATCCCAGGCTGTTGCTGATCCCAGGGTGTGGATCCTGGGCTGTTGCTGAGCCCGGGCTGTTGCTGATCCCAGGGCATTGTTCCCGGGCTGTTGCTGATCCTGGGTGTTGCTGACCCCAGGGTGTTGCTGACCCCAGGGTGTTGCTGACCCCAGGGTGCTGATCCCTGGCTGTTGTTGATCCCTGGCTGTTGCTGATCCCTGGCTGTTGTTGATCCTTGGCTGTTGCTGATCCCTGGCTGTTGCTGATCCCTGGCTGTTGCTGATCCCTGGCTGTTGCTGATCCCTGGCTGTTGCTGATCCCTGGCTGTTGCTGATCCCTGGCTGTTGCTGATCCCGGGCCGTTGCTGACCCCGGGCTGTTGATCCCTGGCTGTTGTTGATCCCTGGCTGTTGTTGATCCCTGGCTGTTGCTGATCCCTGGCTGTTGCTGATCTCTGGTATTGATCCCTGGCTGTTGCTGATCCCTGGCTGTTGCTGATCCCTGGTATTGATCCCTGGCTGTTGTTGATCCCTGGCTGTTGTTGATCCCTGGCTGTTGCTGATCCCAGGGTGCTGATCCCTGGCTGTTGTTGATCCCTGGCTGTTGCTGATCCCTGGCTGTTGTTGATCCCTGGCTGTTGCTGATCCCTGGCTGTTGCTGATCCCGGGCTGTTGCTGATCCCTGGCTGTTGCTGATCCCTGGTGTTGCTGACTCCAGGCCGTTGCTGACCCCGGGCTGTTGATCCCTGGCTGTTGCTGACCCCGGGCTGTTGCTGATCCCTGGTGTTGCTGACCCCAGGCTGTTGCTGATCCCGGGCTGTTGCTGATCCCTGGCTGTTGCTGATCCTGGGTGTTGATCCCTGGCTGTTGCTGATCCCTGGTGTTGCTGACCCCAGGCCGTTGCTGACCCCGGGCTGTTCTCTGTCCGCAGGCCGACGCTGGAGGACGCGGGCTGGCGGGCGCTGCCGGGGTGCCAGGCTGTGGCTGGCAGGGGCTGTGACTTCTCCCCGGCCATCTCCGAGTACTACGACGCCCACTACGTGCGGCTGAGGGCCCGGGCAGGGCCGCTGCTGTCCCCATGGTCCCCCGTCCTGGAGATGGTGCCCGAACACCTCGGTACGAGCTCGGGGCTTGTGGGGACACTCTGTGCCTTTATTAGCTCGGGGAGGGTTCTGCTCCCCTGCCCTGCTCAGGTGAGAGGCACAGCAGAGCCTCCAGCCCTGGGATCCAACAGCAGCAGCACCTGGAGCTGCTGCAGAGAGCCCAGAGGGGCCACGGGGCTGCTCCAGGGCTGGAGCCCCTCTGGAGCCAGGCTGGGAGAGCTGGGGGAGCTCACCTGGAGAGGAGAAGCTCCAGGGAGAGCTCAGAGCCCCTGCCAGGGCCTGAAGGGGCTCCAGGAGAGCTGCAGAGGGACTGGGGACAAGGGCTGCAGGGACAGGAGCCAGGGAATGGCTCCCAGTGCCAGAGGGCAGGGCTGGATGGGCTCTTGGGAATCAGGAATTGTTCCCTGGCAGGGTGGGCAGGCCCTGGCACAGGGTGCCCAGAGCAGCTGTGGCTGCCCCTGCATCCCTGGCAGTGCCCAAGGCCAGGCTGGACACTGGGGCTGGAGCAGCCTGGGACAGTGGGAGGTGTCCCTGCCATGGCAGGGGTGGAATGGGATGAGATTTAATCCCAAGGCAGTCTGGAATTAGGGATTGTGGAAAAACCACGTGTGGTTTCCACTGCTGGTAACAGCAGGACAGGGTGGGTTTCCCAACAGGAGCATAACACCAGGCACCTGCAGGTCATGGAATGTTGCAATTCCATCTTTTCTGGAAAGGGAAAACTACTCCAAGTGGTGCTGGTTTCCTGACTGAATTTCCTGTCACTCTGTGTCTTCCCAGATTATTTCTTGGAAAAATCCTTTTTGACAGTAGATTTTTATGGAATCCCAAACTGGTCTGGATTGGGAGGGACCTTAAAGCCCATCCCATTACACCCCCTGCCATGGGCAGGGAGAACCTCCATTGACCAGGTTGCTCCACGAACCCCTTTTCAGGAATTTTGTGGCTTTTCAACAGTTCCAGTGTGGTACTGAAGCTGCCCTTTGATGCTGGATTTATTTGACTCAGCTAAGCCTCTTGCCTTGCAGGTTTTAGAATAATTTAAACTGGGTTTTTTTGGAAAACATTTGCTGGTAACACTTCATTTTAAGTGCTTTTAGAACCAGGTGATGGTACTTGGTTGTTAGGTTAAATAGCTTTCAGAAACTGCCTGAGTTGTGAGAACTTAAAGTCCTGCAGGTGATCATTCAAAAGAATTAAAAATAGGATACCATAGGCAGCTATGTTAGGTTTATTATTGCAAACTGCTTTTGGGGTGTATTTTTTCAAAGTGGACATGGTTAACTTCTCTTTTCTTTCCATGTTTGCAGCTCAGATTGGTCCACCAGGACTGGCATTGCAGTCCACAGATGGAGTTGTAAAAGTTAAGGTTTCTCCTCCAGAGGCAAACCAGAGGAAGAAAATGTGGATCGATGATCTAAGTTTTAAATATAACCTGGTCTTCTGGGAAAATTCGTCACATGCTCAGGTATGAGCACTTCTTTTTTCTAATTTTATCTTACCAGAACTGTCAGAGATGGACTTCAATTTGTGCTCTGAAGTGGAATTGTTTGATTCTGTCACTGTGTCACTGCTCCTGTGTGGTTTGAAGGTTGGGGGAGGTGGTTTTTTCTTGGTGGGATGATTTTGTGTTTACTATAGGATTGTTTAATTGGGATTACCCTGATTCAGGGATTTTTTGAGGTGTCATTGTGAACTGGTTTCCAAGGCAGCAGTGTGTGTCCTGCAGAGCACCCAGAGCTCTCCTGTGAGGAGCAGGGGAGAAACTCTTCCTGGTTTATCTCTTTTAGGGAAATGGGTGTCATCGAAACTGGGTGTCCTCTAAACTAGGGCAGGGGTTGAAGGGCACTCTGTGTTCTTTTGGGAGACCAGGTCAAAGCCATCACTTCAGAAAGGACCTCGAGGGGCTGGGGCGTGTCCAGGGCAGGGCAGGGAGCTGGGAAGGGGCTGGAGAATTCCTGAGGGAGCTGGGAAGGGGCTGGAGAATTCCTGAGGGAGCTGGGAAGGGGCTGGAGAATTCCTGAGGGAGCTGGGAAGGGGCTGGAGAATTCCTGAGGGAGCTGGGAAGGGGCTGGAGAATTCCTGAGGGAGCTGGGAAGGGGCTGAGGCTGGAGAAAAGGAGGCTCAGGGGGGACCTTGTGGCCCTGCACAAGTCCCTGACAGGAGGGGCAGGGACAGGAGGAGAGGAAATGGCCTCAAATTGCACCAGGGGAGGCTCAGCCTGGAGATTGGAAAGGAAATTTCCCTGGCAGAGTGGTCAGGCCTTGGGCTGAGCTGCCCAGGGAGGTTTGCAGTCACTGTCTGTGGGAGTGCTCAGGAGGAGTCTGGAGGTGGCCCCTGGGGACAGGGTTTGGGGGATGCTGGTGGGGCTGGGTGGTCCCAAAGGGCTCCTCCCACCTCTGGGATTTTGGGATTGCACATCAAAGGAGCAACAGGCCCATAAGTAGAAGCTGTGCATGGTCAGTCACCGCCCAGCCTGGGAAACCAAAGGCAGTGAGGGGGCAGAGGAGAGAGGAGTGTTTGGGTGATGAGGGGTGGGAATGTCCTGCTTGTTTTGGAATATCCTGGGGTGAGTTCCTGGGCAGGCCAAATCCCTCCCCACTTCCTTGGCAAAGGAGCCCAAAGTGTTCCTGCCTGTCAGTCACTGGCTAAACTGGAAACTTCCCTTTAGGATTTCTCCAGCTCAAACACTGCCCCACTTTATTTTACCTTTTTAGGTGAGGTGTTATACAGACAGGCCGAAACCCTGCAAAATGATCATTTTAAAGTGTTCCTGGGGAGGCACAGTGCCCTCACAGGCTCTTTGTGTTTGTTTCTTGCAGCTGCAGAGTAAAACCATTTTCCCTGTTGACAGCATTGATGATCTTGCCCCAGACAGCACCTACTGCTTCAAGGTTCAGGCATATCTGCCCCTGGAGGCGAAGTGGGGCTTGTTCAGCCCCACCAGCTGTGTGAGGACCACCCAGAAAGGTACCAGGAAACAGCTCAGCTGCAAATGGGGCTGAAATTAAACACTCACTTGTTCTGGAGCAACAGAAACAGGCAAAAGGGCCAAATTCCTCCTCGTCTCGGGGTAAAAAATATATATATTATAGACATTTACCCTTCTCAATCGACATAAAGTATGTCAAGGGTAGAGCTTTAATAGGACAGAAAGGTTTTTGCCATGAGGCAAATTCTGACATGAATTTGGAACAAAAACTTCTTTGTGTGTTTTGGAGAGCTCTATTTTTGAATCAGTGACTGAAGACAAAACCACAAAGCCTCTGGGATACTTGGCACTCAAGGAATGCACAGAAAGTTGGGCTAAACCTAAAAAAATGCTGGTTTTATATAATCTTTGGTGAATTGATTGTTACAGCCACTGAAGAAAGGCTTTGAGGGGGCAGTTTGCCACCTTGTGATGTAAAATTAAATTATTTTCTGTGCTGTGCAGTTGCTTTTAGAGGTTTATTTTAGGAAAAAATAACTGTAGAGAGTCAAATATTAGATTGGACAGGGGTAGTACATCATGATCAGTTGATGGTACATCAAAATGTAAGTAATTGTTGGTAAATGAAAATTACTTTATAGACAAAATAGATTAATTAATACACATCTGTGTCTTTTAAAAGAATAAAAGAATACATGCATTCTAAAAATATTAAAATTATATTTGTGTATCTTCATAAAATATTACAATAACTGATACATGCAAGTTTTAATTTTTAAATAAAATATGAAAATAATTGTCACATTCATATTTTAATAAACTATGAAAAATCAAAAATGTACAATAAATACAGATGTGTATTTTATACATTTTTCCTCCTGTTATTCCCAAACCAGTTTATTTCCACTCCTCTCGATATTTGTGTACTTTAATTTGTGTCTGAGTTAATTTTTAGCAGATTTTTGAATCAAAGGCTGGATAAGATGCTTTACATTTCACAGCCTGTGACTTGCAATGTTTACAATGAGCAATCTTTATGTTCTCATGATCACCATGGGAAATGCCCATGGCCTGGCCATGACATGAAGTGTTTTTGGTGACTTTGGCTTTCCTTTTCCCCCCGAGCAGTGCAGGACCCCCTGTGTGCAACCAACGTGAGCGTCCTGGCTTTGAACATGAAATTCCAGCTGCTCTGGAGCAGCCAGGAGCACCAGGAGGTGAACTACAACGTGCAGTACCTCTAGTGAGTGCAGCACCCCTGTCCCTGCTGTTTGAAATCCCATTTATTGTCTCCTGCAATGTTTCCTGGCAGTTCACATGAAATATTTTCGTGTGTGACTGGGAACGTGGGTGGCTCAGTGGTGTGGAAAGAATTCCCTGTAACACCCGAGCCTGGAGGTTCAGGGAGCTGGGCTGCTCTGGGCTGTTCAACCCCTGATGGAAGGGACTCCTAAATGCTGGGGGACACTTTCAAAGCTGGGAAACTGGAATTGCTTAGTGGCTTTTGGAATGTGAAGAGCTTAGATGAGTAAAAGTGAGCAGAAATACAGGAGGTTTGGAGGTTTCAGCTGTCAGCAGCTTGGATTTCTTCTGGGCAGGCTCAAATAGGGGAGAAACCCGAAGTGTCACATCAAAAACACATTGTATCACATAAATAAATGTATCACATTAAAAAATGTTATGTCACATAAAAAAGCCATCAAGTCATATAAACCCTCTCATGTCAGGTGAAATAACCCTTGTATCACATCAAACCCCATCATATCACAGGCAAAACACTGTATCTCATAAAGAAAATCAGATAAAACCCATATTGCATCAAAAATCAAAGCCACAAAATGCCATAAATGCCCATCATATCCCATAAAAACCCATTGAATCACATCCAAAAAATCACATTAAGAAGCAATGCTGTAAACCTGTATCTCAATCTCCAGCTGTGGCATAAACATTGTGGCCAACACCTGACTGAAGAGGAGGGATCCCCCTGGCATTCCCTGGGAATTCTTTTGGCATGACAGGAAAAGAGTGGACAGCACAGAGCTACGTGAGAACTTTTCATTTGGATTTTCAGAACCTGCCTGCCCCACATTTCATTTTCTCTGCTGGGGCTTGGTCAGAGCCCTCATTTGTATTCCCTGGCCCTTTCATCGTCGTTGTTCCACTCAGAAAGGTCTCATATAAAAATGCTGATTTTTAAATTTATTTTTTTTAATCAGTAGAGGCCGTTTTGCCCGAGGCTGAGCCGCCTGCAGCAGGAACAAAGATGATTTTCTGGAGGAGCTCAGGGAGCTGCCATCACAGCCCTTTGGTTCTGTCTTGCAGTGGCTTCCAGAAGAAGCTCAACGAAGACTACTCGGACAAGTGGCACAGTGTCCCCGGCTGTGAGAATGTCACCAGCACCTGCTGCAGCTTCTCCTCCATCATCACCAACATGGGCTTCTACTACCTGCGAGTGCAGGCCAGGGGGGCACACAACAAATCCTGCCTGTCCAGGGAGGTCGAGGTGGATCCTCTCGAAACGAGTAAGGAAATCCCTTCCTGCAGTGGTTGTTGCTCAGCAAACTCGTGCCAAACGCCTTTGGGAGCTGGCAGGGGATGGAGAGGGGATTTCACAGGAATGCAGTGAGAATAACTGAAATGTTTCTCAGGGTTGACGTTCTGAATAGAACTGTGAAATTATATTCTAACTGTGTGGTTCTTAAGAACTATCACTGATTCCGCTGACAGTATTCAGTGCAATATTTCTAGTTGTGTTTTCTCAGTTGGATTTTAATTCTTTGTTTTGTTGTTTCCAGATGGGATTGGCCCTCCTGGTGTAAAGCTGGACCTCAGTGACACCGTGCTCCACGTCATTATTTCTCCTCCAGGAGGACCTGAGGCTGAAGTCATGAGGGACAATTATGATTTGTCCTACAGGATCCTGTACTGGAAGAATTCCTCAGATAATCAGGTGTGAAGTAATTAAATACAATATAAAATTGATTCTGACTTAAATCCTGAGTGTCAGCTCTCCCTGAGGAGCTCCTTTCCAAAAGAGGTGCATTTGTGGTGTATCAGTCTCAAAAAAACTCAATTATTTGGTTTTTTTTTCTGAAAGATTCTATCAAAAACTTGGTCACTGTGACTTTTATCACCCAGTGGTTGAGATTTTTATGTAACTCTTTTAGAAATCTGATCACTGTGATTTTTATCTCTCAGTGATGGGTTAAAATCTCAATTTCCATGGATGTGGCTGTGTGCAGTGTGATGGAAAAAGTTCATCCAACACTGAAGTCCTGCATGCTTTTAGCTCACATTATAAAGGCTTTTTCCATGTTCTTTAAATACTTCTGAGAGTAAAATGTTTCACAGTAATTGGTAAAAGGGGGGCAGAAGAGAAGGAAGCAAACTGCAACAGGAAGGAAATTGTGACATTTCAGAGTGGGGGAAGCACTTGGTTCTTGCCCAGGAAGGGTTTGCTGAGTTTTGCTTGGGAGCTGAGGGGGTGGTTTATTTATTTTGTTGAATCTGGGTGCCCAGGGAGTGGTGGAGTTCCTGGAAGTGCTCCAGAGGCACCGGGATGTGGGGTGGTGCTGCTGGGACTGGATGAGCTGGGGAGTCTCTCCAGCCCTGCTGGTTCTGGGCTTGCAGCAGCGTCTGACATTCCACAGAATCACTTCTGCATCTGCAGTTCTCACCTGCCGGGGATTCCTGTGCTGTCTGTGTGTTCTGATCCCTCCTTTTCCCTTCCCTGCTGTTCCCAGGAGGAGGTGCAGCAGAAGGAGGTGAAGCAGACCATCGCCGCCGTGCCTGCCGTGTCCCCCTCCAGCCTGTACTGTGTGCAGGTCCAGGCCTTCTCCGAGCCCTACAACAAGAGCAGTGCCTACAGCCAGCAGGAGTGCATCCACACCCCTGCAGGTGGGCACAGCTGGCATCCCTCCCCTCTGGAGCTGGCAGTGTTCCCCTGGCAGGGAGCTCACAGCTCCTGGCAGCGCTGGGAGCACCGGGCTGGGCAGGGAGCAAGGAATCACTAAATTCCGTGCTTTCGGGGGAATTTTATCCCTGAAACTGTCCTAGTCCTTCTGGGAATGAATCTCTTGTGCTGGAGAGTGAGGAGATAAATCAGATTTGTCAGGGCTGAAATCTTGGTGTAAAGGGAGAGTGGGGGGACTGCACCCATTCAGAAGAACAGGTCATGGTGAAGATATTTGGCCACATAAAATTTTATTAACACGATGAACATTTCCGACTCTTTAAACTGCCTTAAAGCTAAGAAAATGTCATAACAGCAATGCCTGGCTCACATTAAGGATTCATTTATTATTCTTTTATATTGTGGTCCTTACTGCTGTGTCTTATCAAGCCTAGAAAGAAGCAAATGCTTCTTTTTACCTGAATAAGATAAATATTTAAATCTGTTTTTCCAGGTACTACTCTTCCCCCTATCCTGCTATTTCAGTGAATCTCTTTAAATCCAAGCAATGCCTTCAAGACAGACCATGCCCTGTCTTTCCCATGTTTTTATACCCCAGATGAAAATCTTCCTTACTTTGATCATAAAATAAGACCTGATGATGTCCTTTGGATTACTTGGAAAGCGGCTGCTGGTGCCCGATAATTTTAGTATCACCAAACTCCTTTCAGTTTGTTGAGATAATCATGGAATCATGGAATGCTTTGGGTGGGAAGGACCTTGAAGATCCTTTCATTCCCATCCCTGCCATGGCAGGGACACCTCCCACTGTCCCAGGCTGCTCCAGCCCCAGGGTCCAGCCTGGCCTTGGGCACTGCCAGGGATGCAGGGGCAGCCACAGCTGCTCTGGGCACCCTGTGCCAGGGCCTGCCCACCCTGCCAGGGAACAATTCCTGATTCCCAAGAGCCCATCCAGCCCTGCCCTCTGGCACTGGGAGCCATTCCCTGGCTCCTGTCCCTGCAGCCCTTGTCCCCAGTCCCTCTGCAGCTCTCCTGGAGCCCCTTCAGGCCCTGGCAGGGGCTCTGAGCTCTCCCTGGAGCTTCTCCTCCAGCTGGTGGTGCTGGGGTGATGGTGGGCCTGGATCACCTTGGAGGTCTCTTCCCACCCTGGTGATCCTGTGTTCTTGTATTGGAGAATATTCTTTAAGCAAAATTATCTCAGACACTGGCACAGCATCAGTTTTCCGTCGTGCCCATGGCTGGGTGATGTGGAAATGTTGAATTACTTGATAAATTCTGCAGCACATTTGGAGCTGTGCTTTGATTTCTGCTGTTCTGAATACCTTTTCTGAATGGTTTTTATTCCCAATTTCAGGTACCAATTTACCAGTGATCATTTTTGGTATTTTCTTGGGTGCCCTGCTGGTTGTCCTGCTGGTGGCCGCCCCTCTCCTATTTTTGCTCTACCAAGCCTACAGCAAAATCAAATACGTGTTCTTCCCCTCCTGCCAGCCCCCCCTGAACATCGAGGTGAGCTCTGACTCTTCAATCATTACACAGCTTCTTTTTAGGAGAATGAACTTTAATATCATGGAAAAAAAGATGTTTACCTGTTATGGGTCAGCCAGGGCTCATTTCAGAGGTTTTATCAGTGGCCTCCAGACCTTTGTCCAGTCTCCAGCTTGGCACGGGTGGTGCTGGGCAGGGATCCTGTTCTGGGATGGGAAGGGCAGCGCTCCAGTGTGTCTGGAAACCTCTGTACCTGCATGTTCTGTTCATTCTTGTGGCCTCCTCAGGCTCTAATCCATGAAATGTTGCAGTTCTGTGGTGATTGACAACTGAGAGCAGGGAAAGGGCTGAGATAAAATATTGGAGTCGCCCTTTAGTGCTGGATTCTGTGAATGCAGCTGGGAGTGGGAGCTGGGAACAGGGACAGGAGGAGAGGGAACGGCCTCAGGCTGGGCCAGGGGAGGCTCAGCTTGGGCAGCAGCAGGAATTTGCCCATGGAAAGGGAGCTCAGGCCTTGGCAGGGGCTGCCCAGGGAGCTTTGGAGTGCCCATCCCTGCAGGTGTCACCTGGAGGTGGCCCTGAGTGCTCTGGGCTGGGGACAAGGTGGGCCTGGGGCACAGCTGGCACTGCCTGGGCTGGGAGGGCTTTGCCAGCCCCAGGGATCCTGGGATTGTGTGAATTAAACTTCATCCTAATTCTGAGTTGGTGAATTTAGGGAAACAATTGATGTGTGAGGGGTAGAAAGGCACACAATGCTGCTCAACATGAGCATGGAACTGGTTTGGGTTGCAGGGACCTCCCAGCCCACCCAGTGCCACCCCTGCCATGGCAGGGACACCTCCCACTGTCCCAGGCTGCTCCAGCCCCAGTGTCCAGCCTGGCCTTGGGCACTGCCAGGGATGCAGGGGCAGCCACAGCTGCTCTGGGCACCCTGTGCCAGGGCCTCAGCACCTTCACAGCTAAGAATCTGATAAATCTCATTTGTGTGACTGTGGTGTTAAGCAGAATTGGTATTTAATTATTTAAATCAGTATGTAATTATTATTTAGGAATGTTCATCTCTTCCTCTTTCTGCTTCTGTCCTCAGGGCTTTGGAGCACAGCCCTTCAGCAGTCCTTACCTGTCAGCTGCAGAGGAGCCAGTGGAAAATTGCTGTGTGATTGAATCCATGATCACAGAAGAGGGAAATGAGATTGACTTTACAGACTACAAACATTCCACACACAGCAGTCGAGACTCTGGGAATTATTCCAACGACAACAACTCTTCTGGGAGCAAAGGATCCAAGGAAACACTGGAAAAGGAACTCCTGTAACTTTGGGAAAACAAAATTAATTTATGGGATTGTCAACTTCACACACACTGCAAACCTCTGTGTGATGGAAGTCCCAGCCTGAGGGGGACCCTGTGACCTCTGGGACCCTGAGGAGGACACTGTGACCTTGGGGACCCTGAGGGGGACACTGTGACCTCTGGGACCCTGAGGGGGACGCTGTGACTTTGGGGACCCTGAGAGGGACACTGTGACCTTGGGGACCCTGAGGGGGACGCTGTGACTTTGGGGACCCTCAGAGGGATGCTGTGACCTCGGGGACCCTGAGGGGGACGCTGTGACCTCTGGGACCCTGAGGGGGACGCTGTGACTTTGGGGACCCTGAGGGGGACACTGTGACCTCTGGGATGGCTGGATTTGGGCTGCCAGAGCTGCCCTTGCTGGGGGAGCTCCTCAGCCCTGGCTGGGAGTGTCCCTGGTGTCCCCACCCTGCCCAGGGCTGCCCCTCTGCACCAGGAGCAGCCTTGGGCCCTTCTCTACTTGAAGCTGAGCAAAGGCTCCCTGCTCCAGCAGGGCTGCTGCTCTGTGTGGAGTCACTCCCGCAGCGTTTACACAGCCAAAGGAAATCCGTGCTGGAGACAATCCCGTGGAATCTTCACTTTCTCTGCCAGCCCCTGTGCAGGGCCTGGCTCGGCAGGTCCAGAGCTAAAGGTGCCAAGGGAGCACGAGGAGCAGCAGGGAGGAGGTTGGGATTCCTCAGGGATTCCTCAGGGATTCTTTAGGGATTCCTCATGGGATTCCTCATGGATTCCTCAGGGGATTCCTCAGGGGATTCCTCAAGGGATTCCTCATGGGATTCCTCATGGATTCCTCAGGGGATTCCTCACAGATTCCTCATGGATGTGGCCGGGATGCTCCCAGGGATGTGCCTCACTCCCTGTCCAGGCCAGGTTGGAGCCTGTGGCTGGAGCAGCCTGGGGCAGTGGGAGGTGTCCCTGCCGTGGCAGGGCTGGCTTGGGATGAGCTTTAGGGTCTCTCCCAGCTCATTCTGGAATTAGCAGTGGGATGCAGGAATTGCCTTTAGCAGGGGGCTGAGCTTGGCACTCAGAGCTTTCCCAGCTTAGTCCTGTTTTGCCAACAGACTTTTCTTTAGACAAATGATCAGGATGTGCTGCAGCAACATTTCAGTTGCTATATTCTGTGTTTTCCATGCTGACTCCACTGTCTTCCGGAGTATTTTTTTTTTTAAGTACTTTATTTTTTTATGGAGAAACTGCTCTGGACTCAGCTGGGTTTGAGCATCCCGTGGGCTGCTGTTTTTTTGTTCTAACTAGGAACTCTTGGTGTTTATATATACTGTTTTTTTAATTTTGAAGATATTACCTAATTTTATAAATTTCCTGTCCCTGTGTTCTTTGAAGAACATAATAAATTTTGCACATTTGCTTCTTATCCCTTGGTTCTGTGTGATTTTTGTGTGGTGACATGGAAGCTGTCCTGTGGATACTTGGGAAATTCCCATGAGGAGCTGTCCTTCCTGAAAAACCCAATGTGAAGGATATAATGGAATATCCCATCTAAATTGTATAGAAATTGAATTACTGGCATGATTTGGACAAAAGTTAATTCATGAGAAGGATTTCACTGCCAGATTTTAAGCAAAGCACTCAGTGAATGTTCCTGAAAGAGGCAGGATAACTCACAGGCAATCCCCATTTTCCTCTGGAATACAGAACCAAATGGATGCTAATGAATGGATATTATTATTATTATTATTATTATTATTATTATTATTATTATTATTATTATTATTATTATTATCGTATTTCATGCTCTAAGTCTGCTTGTAGAAAATCTCTACCAGCTCTTTTCAGTGGGGCCAGAAGCAGCAAAACCAGAACAGTGAGATGGAAAAACTCCTTGATTCAATGGGTATTTAAATATTATAATAGTAATAACAGTAATAGCAATAGTAATAGAAATTGTAATAATAATAATAATTATTGTATTGAATATTTAAACTGGAGAATTAAGTTCCTAAATACCCAAGTCAGCCTCATTCTGATTGTTCAGATGGATCCAGAACTACTGGAAAAAGGCATTGTCCAAAGTTTTATGGTTCACAGAACTCCTCATCTCGGAGTATAAATTGTAATTAAATGGACTTGTTCAGTTCCAGGGCGTTTCTGAGGAATGTGGCCCTTGCGGTGGTTTCCTTTTCCTTCCAGATATTCAAGATATTCCCAACAGATGAGCTTGGAGGTGTCTCCCAGCCTGACCGATCCCAGAATTCCATGATTTTGTGCTGTTCACGATGGAATCCTGTCCCGTGCCCTGGGTAAAGCTGAATTTTCAGGGTGGATGTTAAAATTACAGGGAAGGGCCTCGACCTGGGTGTCTGTGAAAGCAGAAACTTCATCCGTGTTGGTTGTGAGGGATAAATTCAGTATCAGCTCCCAGCCCTTGCTACATTTTATCTTCTTTGTGCCAGGGTCGGGGTGAAACGCTGCAGGCAGTGTTTAATGTTAAAACTCAGATGTTCATTAATCTTTATCTCTGTTACAGTCTCACAGACCCTGAGTGCTGCAGCACTTCTGCCAACAAACTGAAAATGGAGCCCCATCTCTCTCTGCAAGGCCTTTTAAGGACAAACTGTCCAATTAAGAAATGACACCTCAATTATTTTTACTTTCACCCCAATACTCAACCATCCCTGGCCCACAATGAGGACTTTTCTACCCAATTACCAAACACCCCCCAGAGCCGTGAAGGAGAAGGTGACAAAGCAGGACTGGCCTCTGCCCTAAATCCTCCACCTTGCTTTCTATCCATTGCTGTGTTCTAACCCCTTAAACTCTGAGTTTTGCACGCTGTGATCTCACACACTTCTATCCAAACTGCACCCCCACAGTCCCAGTGCTGTCCCTCAATTTTGGAGCCTTCTCCAGGCCCAGGTGAAATGCAGAGTTTGCCTGGGGGTCAGAGCCTGTGAGCACAGAGAGTCTGGAATTCCCAGAGCCCGGGGTTCCAGCACCCTGGAACATCTAGGAACGTTTCTTTCCTGTGAGTGAAAAGTCCGGAGTGCCCAGAGCAGCTGTGGCTGCCCCTGCATCCCTGGCAGTGCCCAAGGCCAGGCTGGACACTGGGGCTGGAGCAGCCTGGGACAGTGGGAGGTGTCCCTGCCATGGCAGGGGTGGCCCTGGGTGGGCTCTGAGCTCCCTCCCAGCCCAAACCATTCCATGGTTCTGTAAAAACTGGAAAATTCCTGGTAGCTGGGCTTGTGGCACTGAGGGCTTCTTGTAGGTTCATAGCAGAATAAAACGAAAACTCTCTGATAATTAAATTGCATTCCCTGAATTCCCACCTCCCCTCCTGTGGATTTTCCTCTCTGCAGCACCCAAGGGAGAGGGGCAGGGATGTGGTTTAGGAACCCCAGAGCACCCAAGGTGCCACTTTTTGGCAAAGAGAATGATTTGCCTTTGCTGCCTGTGCCAGATGATCTGAATTTCCCCTAAGAATTGCTGCAGTGATTGATCATGGACAATTTAAAAAAAGTTTCTAGGAATTTAAGTAAAATTACCTTCATTTCTTTCCAGCAAGACTTACTGAGAGGAGTGGTGGCCTTCGGAAAGTCTACCTTTCATCACAGGTGATAATTCTTGTTTTGTTTTCCCATTAAAAAAAACCACTCAGCCATTAAAGCTGTAATTGTACCATAATTAACATTCCCCTAAAACCCCACATGACAATGTGGGCAGCCAGGACAAATTAGTAAATTTGACTCCTTGGAAAATGTTTTGGCAAACTTGGAAAATTTGTGGTTTGATTTTTGAATCCAAAAGATCTGGAGATCACCAGAGAGCAGCTGTTGGCTTCTTTTGTTTTCCTTCTTTCCTTGGCACTGGAAACAAGTGGAACACCAGGAGATCCTTATTTAAGAGAGAGAGGCAGAGCCTGTGGCTGTTTGTTCAGTGATGTTGAACCACCCCAGCACTGCAGTAAGTGCCAAATTCCTGTAATTGGTAATTAGACCTCAATAAAAGCAACACACGATGTGGTTAATGTGGTAGAGAACCAAAGAAATTTGGGCTGGACCACGAGTTTTCACGGAGACACTTGGAAAATCCTGTATTTTTAAATTTGTTCTGTTTGTTATTGTTATTTTTAAATTCGTTCTGTTTGTTATTGTTATTTTTAAATTTGTTCTGTTTGTTATTGTTATTAGTTTTCTCTTTCCAGCAGTTTCTGGGGGAAATCCCAGCCATGCCACCATCAGTACCGATCCAGCCCTGTGTCCTTGGTGCCTTTTCCCTGCATCCACAGCATTTTCCCATCACAGAGGCATCGCTGGCAGCTCTGCTTGGCCTGCAGGGGCTGCATTTTGGGGAAGGGGAGGGGGGGTCCTGGCACGCCTGTGTTGGTACCTGAGCTCCACCTGCTGAGCTGGCAAGAGCAAATTAAAAATTAGATCCACCAAAGTGCCCAAAAGAAGCGATTCCACTGCATCCCTGGAGCTCAGACACTGCCAGGGAATCCGTGCCTGGAAAGCTGAAATACCTGGAGCACGCTGGAATTTGGGGTCCTTCCCTGTGGGAAGGAGGGGGCACCCAAAGCCTCTTTTAGCTTGTCATGAAGGCAGGGAATGCACAAATGGGATACAATCCCAACTCCTCACAGCCCGGATTCCCAGCTGGGGCTGGCACATCCCTGCAGTGCTGGGCTGGCTCTTCCTTCCCCTGGAAAACCTCTTCCTTCCATGGAAAATCTCTTATTTACCCTGGAAATTCTCTTTCTTCCCCTGGAAAATCTCTTGCAAAACCTCCTATTTCCCCTGGAAAATCTCTTTCTTCCCCTGGAAAACCTCTTCCTTCCATGGGAAGATCTCTTATTTCCCCTGGAAAATCTTCTCTTTCCACTGAAAAATCTCATCCTTCCCCTGGAAAATCTCTTCCTTCCCCTGGAAAATCTCTTCCTTCCATGGGAAGATCTTTTATTTCCCCTGGAAAAATCTTCTCTTTCCACTGGAAAATCTCATCCTTCCCCTGGAAAATCTCTTCCTTCCCCTGCCTGCCTCCCTCAGTGTGTCTGGACTTGTTTATAAAAGCAGGAGTGGTCACCTCCTCTCACTTCTGCTGAGTTCCTCCACTGACTCACCCTGAATCCCTTTTCACTCTTTCCCAGCAGAATGCCCTTTTTTGGGTGTTGGGGTTTTCCTCAAGGTCTTGGTGGCCTCCTCGCAGCTTCTCCCTTCCCTGCTGTGCCCTCATCCCTCACTTTCCACTGGGGAGGTTCCAATCAGAGACTGGAAACAGTTTTCCCTCACAGAGTGGCCAGGCTGGAGTGAGCCTGAGTGAGACTGGGAAGTGTCTGGGAGTGCCAGAGGTGTCTGGATGTCACCCTTGGGGACAGGGTGTGGGTGCTGCTGGGTGGCTCTGGGGCTGTTCCCTGTCACCAGAACCGGTGTGCAGGCAGAGAAGGTGTCTTAGTGTTCCTGAAATTCATGTTTTCATCTCCTACACACTGCCTGGAAAAGTCCCCACCAAAATCTGATCCACGAGGGATCCTCGTCCACAGGAGCCTCTGGAGCCCCTCTGGAGCCAGGCTGGGAGAGCTGGGAGGGCTCCCCTGGAGAGGAGAAGCTGCAGGGAGAGCTCAGAGCCCCTGCCAGGGCCTGAAGGGGCTCCAGGAGAGCTGCAGAGGGACTGGGGACAAGGGACACAGGGACAGGAGCCAGGGAATGGCTCCCAGTGCCAGAGGGCAGGGCTGGATGGGCTCTTGGGAATCAGGAATTGTTCCCTGGCAGGGTGGGCAGGCCCTGGCACAGGGTGCCCAGAGCAGCTGTGGCTGCCCCTGCATCCCTGGCAGTGCCCAAGGCCAGGCTGGACACTGGGGCTGGAGCAGCCTGGGACAGTGGGAGGTGTCCCTGCCATGGCAGGGCTGGCACTGGGTGGGCTCTGAGGTCCGTCCCAACCCAGCGCATCCTGGGGTTCTCCCTAAATGTCACTGTTTGAGGAACTGACTCGACACCCCAAATTAAGGATGAATCTCATACACCACAACAAGGCTTTTCTCAGAAAAGCTGATGGGGCAGACAGGTCCATTCCTGCCAGAACGGGGTGTTTGTCTCTCATGAGTGGATTTCTGTTTGCTCTCATCAGGCACTGCCTGGCTGCACTTCCTCTGTCTCCTGAAGAACTGATTTCATCACAGAGTTACTGTAAATGAATCACTAAACCCTGTAAACCCTTTTTTTTTTTTTAACTTTAAGCTTCACGCCATGGTGAAATGCACACACACAATGGCTCCAAAGGCTCCAGGAAAGCCTGGCCCAGCTCTGAATTCACCAGCAACCCCAAAATCGTGCCCTGGGTCAGAAGACACAACATTCAACACAACCTAGGGAGGGAGGAGTGGCTTTTTTCCCTTCCTGATCTCTTTGTGACCTCTCCCTCTCACAGGCACAAACTGTGTCACCTGAGCCTCACAAAATCACAGAATAAATTCTGGGCTGGAAGGGACCTTACAAATCACCCGTTTAAACCCCAATCTTTTCCTGGGGTGCCATGATTTCCTTAACCCTCTGCACCTCTGCTTTAGTGTGGCACCTTCCAGGGCCCAAAGGGGCTCCAGGAGAGGGACAAGGGCTGGAGGGACAGGACACCATTCCCTGTGTCCTGTCCAGAGGGCAGGGTAAGGCTGGAAATTGGGACTAAAATGTCTATCTGAATTGGAGATGCCTCTTTACACACCTAAATAATTTCCCATCTACCTCCAAGAGGCCCCAGCTGGCACATGAGGGTCCAGATCACCCCAAAACATCAGCAGAGCCACCACAGCAAAGTCTGCAGTGGAGGGTTTGCAGCTGACCAGACCAGTGTGGGTTTTCTGTAAGAATTGTTTTCCTTTTCATGTCAGGCCACTATCAAACAACTCAGTTCTGTTTCTCTCTTCCAGAAAGGAGGTGGAAAATCCAAGCAGCAAACACCAGGAGTGGCATGGAATGAGGTCAGAGTTTGAAGAGCTTTTGTTGTAATAAGTCTGGAATTTCTTTAAGGCTTTCTGAAATGTCATTTGAATTGGACAGGGAATCCTTCTTGCTTTTCTGTCTTGTTTCAGTGTCCTGACTGAGTTACCTGTGGTTCTTTGCACACACAGAGGGACAATTGAGGAACACAAGGCAGGGACTGATTTCTCTCCCAGACCACTGGTCCTGAAATTGTTCACATCTTGATCTGCCTGATGTGGAACTGCCCCTGGGTCTGACAATGGATTCATTTCCCCTCTCTGTGTGTGTTATTTTGGGGCACTTTCCTTATCTTTTTGTAGATTCAATTTTTTTCAAGATTCTGTGCCAGAAATTCAGCTGCAGAAAAATCCCAGGATCATTGATCCCTCACTGTCTGATTTGATGTTGACTTTTCTTCCCTCTCCCTAGGCTCAAAGACAGGAAAGCCAATACACAGAATATTCCCTGAACTCCTGTAGGTTCTGCAGATTTCCTGGATTGTTGATATTATTTCCTTTCTGATTGGATGTTGCATTAAATCCAGCTCTCTCTTCCCTCTGTCTTCATTAAATCACTTTATTCTCCATTCTCCCCGGTCTCCTTAAGCTCCCAATTTTGATAAATCATCCCTCATCAAGCAGTGGTGGAAACCACATCTTCCATTCACCTTTTCTCACTTTGACCTCCCTCCTGCCAGACAGGGCCCCAGGAGAGTGATTTCTTGGGCTTTGATTTACCAGGAAGCTCCAGATAAGACAGAGCTGGGACAAAAACTCTGCCTGGGCCGAAACTAAAACCCTGCCCAAGTTTCCCCTCTGGTTTGGCACAGGGCAGTCAGGCCTGACAAGGTCTGGGATTTCTGTAAGCAGTCGTGTCCTTCAGCAGAAGGGAGGAGGGAAACCCCACTGCATCAGGCACAAGTCCCGTTCCTTTAATTTCAACTTCCTCCACGCCTCCTTCGTCAATCCAAATCTCATTAATTAAGAGATTAAACCCTCAAACCGCAGTGCCCTCTGAAGGCTCTGTTCTGCTGGGTGGTGTTGCTGGTGGTGCCACAGCCTGGCTGGGCTCCTGCCCTGCCCTGGGGCTGGGTTAAAGGATCTCTGTGCCAGCACAGGCACTCCAGGGAAATCCCAGGGCTGAGCAGAGCCTTGGCACAGGTTTCACCTTCCCCAGGGTCAGGGCAGGTCAGGCAGGGTGGCAGCAGACTGTGGTTTTTTTACTTCTTTCCTGTCAGAGTCGGGATTAAATGCTTGAGAGGCTGTTTCATGTTCAGGCTCAGATGTTTGTTAATTCTGATCTATGTTACAGTCCCACCAGCTGTGAGTTCTAGCTAACAAAGTAGAAAATGGCTCTGTCTCTACCCCTTTACAAGGTCTTTTAAGGACAAACTGTCCAATTAAGAAATGACACTAAATTATTTTTACTTTTAACCCAATACCCAACCACCCCTGGCCCACAATGAGGACTTTTCTACCCAATTACCAAACACCACCCTGAGCCGTGAAGGAGAAGGTGAAAAAGCAGGACTGGCCTCTGCCCTAAATCCTCCACCTTGCTTTGTATCCATTGCTGTGTTCTAACCCCTTAAACTCTGAGTTTTGCACGCTGTGATCTCACACCCTTCTATCCAAACTGCACCCCCACAGTCCCAGTGCTGTCCCTCAATTTTGGAGCCTTCTCCAGGCCCAGGTGAAATGCAGAGTTTGCCTGGGGGTCAGAGCCTGTGAGCACAGAGAGTCTGGAATTCCCAGAGCCCGGGGCTCCAGCAGCAGACAGGCTCTGACTTTTTTTTTTTAATGCTCCTTCCTGGAGTTCACCCTTTGTGTCAGGGTTAAAGGCTGTGAGATTCTCACCTGTTTTATTGCTGCCCCGCCCTGAAACCGCCCCGGGGCCGAGAGAGGGCAGAAATCCCCTTCTGGAGAGAGAGTTGAGCTGCAGCGAAATGCAGGGGCTGATAGGGACAGGAATCGGGATGGGGACAGGAATCGGGACAGGGATGGGGATGTTCGGGAATGAGGTGCCCAGCCCTGCCGCAGGGCTCCCACCCTCAGCCCCGCTGTTCCTGCGGTGTTTCCCTGCTCAGAAGTGCCCTGGCAGCGGTGCCGGCTCTGCTCGGGGACTCCTCCGGCAGCCGAACATGGGCTGTGTTAATTGGGGTGTTTGAGGTACCCTGACCTCGCTCGGGTTCCTCTGTGGGCAGTCCCGCTGACAGACTACTACTACTATTATTATTAATAACAATGATAATGATAATGATAATGATAATAATAATACCAGCGCATTTCCTCTCTGAAGTGTTTAAGAGAGAGAATTTTGGCTGTGTTCAGGAGACACAGGAAATCCCCCTCTGCTTCATCTGCTTTTAACCAAAGCAGTGTCGAGGCTCCCAACCCCCCCGGTCCCTGCTGTGAATTATTCAAACACAATCTCTGTGTTTTTACATCCCTTCCCAGTCCTTTGGGGGGACGCAGCACCTGCAGCGTTCTCTGTCACAACCTGCAGGTGTCACTGGAGGTGTGTGTGTCATTGTCACCAGGGCTGCAGGTGTGTGTCACTGTCACCGGGGCTGCAGGTGTGTGTGTCATTGTCACCAGGGCTGCAGGTGTGTGTCACTGTCACCGGGGCTGCAGGTGTGTGTGTCACTGTCACCAGCAGCTGCAGGTGTGTATGTCACTGTCACCAGGGCTGCAGGTGTGTGTCACTGTCACCGGGGCTGCAGGTGTGTGTGTGTCACTGTCACTGGGGCTGCAGGTGTGTGTCACTGTCACCGGGGCTGCAGGTGTGTGTCATTGTCACCAGGAGCTGCAGGTGTGTGTGTCACTGTCACCAGGGCTACAGGTGTGTGTCACTGTCACTGTCACCAGGACTGCAGGTGTGTGTGTCACTGTCACCGGGGCTACAGGTGTGTGTGTGTCACTGTCACCGGGGCTGCAGGTGTGTGTCACTGTCACCAGGGCTGCAGGTGTGTGTGTTACTGTCACCAGGGCTGCAAGTGTGTGTGTGTCACTGTCACCGGGGCTGCAGGTGTGTGTCACTGTCACCGGGAGCTGCAGGTGTGTGTGTGTCACTGTCACCGGGGCTGCAGGTGTGTGTCACTGTCACTGTCACCGGGGCTGCAGGTGTGTGTGTGTGTGTCACTGTCACCGGGAGCTGCAGGTGTGTGTGTGTCACTGTCACTGGGGCTGCAGGTGTGTGTCACTGTCACCAGGGCTGCAGGTGTGTGTGTTACTGTCACCAGGGCTGCAAGTGTGTGTGTGTCACTGTCACTGGGGCTGCAGGTGTGTGTGTTACTGTCACCAGGGCTGCAGGTGTGTGTGTCACTGTCACCGGGGCTGCAGGTGTGTGTCTGTGTGTCACTGTCACCGGGGCTGCAGGTGTGTGTGTCACTGTCACCGGGGCTGCAGGTGTGTGTCTGTGTCCCAGTGCAGCCGGAGAAACTCGTGGTGAGATGCCCTCACATCAACCACAGGGATAGGGACAGGAGAAGGGGCAGGGGCTGTGGTGGGGACAGAGACAGGGACGGGACGGACAGGGACATGGACAGAGACAGGGATGGGACAGGGACAGGGACAGGGACAGGGACAGGGACAGGGACAGAGACAGGACAAGGACAAGGACAGGGATAGGGACAGGACAAGGACAGGGGTAAGGGTGGGACAGGGATAAGGATAGGGATAGGGATAGGGATAGGGATAGGGATAGGGATAGGGATAGGGATAGGGATAGGGATAGGGATAGGGATAGGGATAGGGATAGGGATAGGGATAGGGATAGGGATAGGGATAGGGATAGGGATAGGGATAGGGATAGGGATAGGGATAGGGATAGGGATAGGGACAGCGATAGCGGCAGGGACAGCGATAGGGGCTGGGGAGGGAGGCAGGGGCAGGAAGGGACAGGGGCAGGTACCCGGGGGGGACAGGAGAAGGAGCGGGAGAGGGAGCAGGAGAAGGGGCCGGAGCCGGGCCAGAGACAAGGACAGGGGCAGGAGAAGGGGCAGGACAGGGACAGGGACCGCAGCACCGACTCCTGGGCTGCGATCTCGGCTCATCCCGGAGCCTCCAGGGCCGTCCGGGCGGGGCCGGGCCGGGCTCAGCCCCGCGGGGCGGTGACACAGGCGGTGACAGGGGCGGTGACACGGGCCGGGCGCTGGCGTTGGCAGTGCGGAGGGCGATCGTGCTGCAGCCCCAGCCCGGCCCGGCCCGGTCCGGCCCGGCCGAGCGGGGCCATGCGGGGCCGGGCCCCGCGGCTCTCCCGGGCCCCGCTCCGCTCCCGGGCCCCGCGGCTCTCCCGGGCCCCGCCGCTCTCCCGGGCCCCGCTCCGCTCCCGGGCCCCGCTCCGCTCCCCGCCGCTGCCGCTGCCGCTGCTGCCGCTGCTGCTGCTCCTGCCAGGCTCGGTGCGGGCCGCGGCCGCAGGTGGGTGCGGGGCCGGGGGTGCGGGGTTTGGGGGAACGCGGGGTTTGAGGGAATGCGGGGTTTGGGGGAATGCGGGGTTTGGGGGAATGCGGGGTTTGAGGGAATGCGGGGTTTGGGGGAATGCGGGGTTTCGGGCGATGCATACTCTGGGTGTTTTTGTGCTCTGGGTGCCTTTGGGCTCTGGGTGCCTTTAGGCACTGGATGTTTTAGGCTCTGGGGGTTTTATGCTCTGGGGGCTTTATGCCCTGGGTGACCTCAGGCTCTGGGTGCTCGGGGCTCGGTCCCTGCGGGCTCGGTGCCCGCACCGTGCCCGTCTCTCCCGTGCTTTCCCCCCGGGTTTCCGGGCCCGGAGCAGCCCCTGGGGCTCAGCCCTGCCCAGCCGGGGCTGCTGCCCCAAATCCCCGCTCTGGGCCGAGCCGGGCCGGGCTGGGCCCGCTGGGAGCCGGGGACTGTGGCTGGGGTTTGGGAGGTGGCACCGGTTCGTTCATTAAAGGCCATTTAAATGTGTGGATGGACGCGAGCTGGGGTTTAGGGTTGGTGGAAATGCTTTGCTGTTCTCCTCTGCAGCCTGGCTCGGGTGATCCCGGCCCAGGCGTGCCCTGGAGAGCCCCTCTGGGGCCAGGCTGGGAGAGCTGGGGGGGCTCACCTGGAGAGGAGAAGCTCCAGGGAGAGCTCAGAGCCCCTGCCAGGGCCTGAAGGGGCTCCAGGAGAGCTGCAGAGGGACTGGGGACAAGGGCTGCAGGGACAGGAGCCAGGGAATGGCTCCCAGTGCCAGAGGGCAGGGCTGGATGGGCTCTTGGGAATCAGGAATTGTTCCCTGGCAGGGTGGGCAGGCCCTGGCACAGGGTGCCCAGAGCAGCTGTGGCTGCCCCTGCATCCCTGGCAGTGCCCAAGGCCAGGCTGGACACTGGGGCTGGAGCAGCCTGGGACAGTGGGAGGTGTCCCTGCCATGGCAGGGGTGGGATGGGATGAGATTTGAGATCGCTCCTGACAGAAATCACTCCAGAATTGAACGAGGTATGCGTGGAATGCGGTGGCCCCTCCAGCCCTTTGGTTTTCCCTGAGCTCTGAGTGTCCCATGCCCATGTCCTGGTGTGCCCAAGGCCTGGCTGAGCAGCCTGGCACTGCTGAGCCCCGTGGGGATCTCTGCTTGTTCCAGACCAGCGTGGCTGGACTGGGGCAAACCCGGGCAGGGCTCCTGCAGTCAGCACTGCCAGCTCTCATCCCATCAGCAGCCCGGGGCTTCCCAGGGAGCTCTTGGAATCCCAGAATGGGTTGGATTGGGTTGGATTAGGTTGGGTTGGGAAGGGCCTTGTAGCTGGTCTCATTGCACCCCCTGCCATGGATAGGAATCTCCCACTCTCCCAGGTTACAGGATGAGAAGCCCCTTTGGTGCACTACAACAGCAAAAGGGCACACACAGTCCCCCAGAGCTCAGATTCGTGTTTTGCCAGTGCAGCAGAGTGGTTGTCTGGGGCTGATGCAGGGGAAGGGATGGGGAATCCCTGAGGAGCAGCAGGAGCTGGGACACGGCTGGGTCACCTGAGCCAAGCTGCTTTCACTGGCTGTGATTGTGGCTTCACACTCTGCTGTGTGAAAGCTCTGACTTGTGCTGTGAAACACCAGGAAGTCCCTGCACAGCAGGAAAAAACAATCTGAGCTTTCTCAGGCTGCTGCTCTGAAAGAACCAGCTCAGGTGGAGAGGAAGGAACCAGGCCAGGTTCCAGGTGGAAAACCCCTTCCAGGTGGAAAGGAAAGATGGGAACTCTCTGTCTATTCCTGGCTGAGGGAGTTTAGGTTCTCAAGGGTGCTCGGACCTGTGGGTGCTGTGTTTGAAGTGTTCATTTTGTTGTTTTAGGTCATGCAAATGGGGATCGGTAGGAAGTCGAGGGTGTGATTTCAGCAGTTGCAGTCGCTGCCCTGTGAGGGAGGGATCTGACAGGAATCCAGGTTTCCCTGGGTGTTGAGAAGCAGCTCCTCAGCCTCGTGGCACCCTCGTGGCAGCTCTCAGCTGCGGAGACAGGGCCGCTGAGCCCTGCAGAGGCTTTGGTGAGCTCTGTGGTGTTTTTGGCAGGGGAAGTGACTCATTTCTGAATGCAAAATAAACAGTGTGCAGTTATGGGATCCCAGACTGGGCTGGAGGGACCTCACAGCCCACCCAGTGCCACCCCTGCCATGCAGGGACACCTCCCACTGTCCCAGGCTGCTCCAGCCCCAGTGTCCAGCCTGGCCTTGGGCACTGCCAGGGGTGCAGGGGCAGCCACAGCTGCTCTGGGCACCCTGTGCCAGGGCCTGCCCACCCTGCCAGGGAACAATTCCTGATTCCCAAGAGCCCATCCAGCCCTGTCCTTCTTTGCTCTTTATTTACCTTTAAGGTGTGGTGGGAATTGGTGCTCTGGTGTTTTGTTCTCAGGGCCTCCTGGGATGTGCAGGAGGAGTGTGTGAGGTCTGAGGGCACAGATGGTGTCAGATACCTCACCACGTGCCAGACCAGCAGTGAGAGTGCAGGAGAGGATCTCTGTGACTGGAAAGTGAAAACTTCTCACCATTAAGAGGAGGCTCCTCAGGGAGATGAATGGTTTAGGAAGCTCTGAGGGATCTCCCTCAGGTTTACAAAGCTGAACAAGCCCCTTGTGGCCTAAGGCACTGCTCGAGAGCTGAGCCTAAGAAATTAAGAACAGGCCTGATTAAAGCTTGGAGAGGAACACAGGCTCAGACTGGCTGGGGTTGGGAGAGACGTTTTAGGTCACACTGTTCCACCCCTTGCCATGGGCAGGGACACCTTCCACTGTCCCAGATTGCTCCAGCCTTTCCTTGGACACTTCCAGGGATGGGGCAGCCACAGCTTTTCTTGGAAAGCTAGAGCTGAACTCCTTATTTGGTATTTTGGACTGGGGGTTTAATGCAACTTGATGTGGAAATCAAAAAGCCACAAATTTATAATGCGACCCACAAATTCCCAAGGAGGCCTGGGCCAGAATTTGACTCAAGTGCTTGATCTTCTGATCTCATGGATGTAAAAATTAACAAACTGTGTCTTAGGAGACTCTGTTCTTCAGAGTAAAAAATTCCCGGTTGTGATGTGGGGTATTTTGTCCTGGTTCATTGTCAGGCCAGGCTGGAAGGTGGAAGGTGGAAGGTGTCCCTGCCCATGGCAGGAGGTGGCACGGGGTGATCTGTAAAGTCCCCTCCAGCCCACACCATTCCCTGATTCTCCTGGTGAGAGGGAATCACTCCAGAAAAGCGCATGGATTGCAGAAGGAAAACCTTTCTCCCTGCTGGGACAGGCCATGGGGAGCTGGGCAGGTGCCCAGGGGCTCCAGGACATGTCTGGAGAGATCCCTGAGCAGCCAGGGCTGCTGGAGCCTTGTCCTTGTCCTCCAGAGCTGTTGGTTCTGCTCCTGTCTTTGGTTCCTCCCTGTCTCAGCTCCTCCTCCCTTCCCCTCAGCATCTCTTCATCTCCACCGCCCCCATTTCCCTCCTGGCTCTTTGCCTGTGGCTTGGCTGCCCTCCCTCCCTGCCCCGGCTGGCTCTGCCCTCCCAGGCCCTGTTCCAGCCCCAGCAGCTTCCTCCTCCTCCTCCTCCTGCCTGGGCTGGCCTTTTTCTGTCCCTCTCCTGGCCTTTTTCTGTCCCTCTCCTGGCCTTTTTCTGCCTCTTTCCTGTCCTTTATCTGCCTGTATCCTGTTCTTTTTCTGTCCTTTTCCTGCCCCTTTCCCTGGCCTTTTTCTGCCCCTTTCCTGTCCTTTATCTGCCTGTATCCTGTCCTTTTCCTGTCCTTTTCCTGCCCCTTTCCTGGCCTTTTTCTGCCCCTTTCCTGTCCTTTATCTGCCCCTATCCTGTTCTTTTTCTGCCACTCTCCTGTCCTTTTTTCTGCCCCTTTCCTAGCCTTTTCCTGGCCTTTTCCTGTCCCTCACACACAGCCCTTCCCTCCTGGCTGGCCCCTCCTGACTGGGAGCTCCAGGCTGATGGTGGCCTCTGCAGGGCCTGGCTCTGGGGACATCCCCAGGGCTTTCCCTGCCTCGTGAAATCAGTGCCACAGCTGGCAGGAGCTGAGCTGAGCTTCTGCAGGGCACTGCGTGTTCCTGGAGGGATTTTCTCCTGGAGGGTTTCACCTCAGCGTTCGAGGAGCTGGCAGGAGGCAGATGAGGGGCAGAAAGTGCTCGGGGTTGTGCAAAAGTGAACTGCAGATGATTGAGAGATCAGCTGCTGTCATCCCCTGGGAGAAGGGGCTGGAAAACCCTGGAGGGGCTGGAAAACCTTCCAGGAAAAAGTGTCCTGGAGGAGGGGCTGAGAGAGCTGGGAAGGGGCTGAGGCTGGAGAAAAGGAGGCTCAGGGGGGACCTTGTGGCTCTGCACAAGTCCCTGACAGGAGGGGCAGGGACAGGAGGAGAGGAAATGGCCTCAAATTGCACCAGGGGAGGCTCAGCCTGGAGATTGGGAAAGGAAATTTCCCTGGCAGAGTGGTCAGGCCTTGGGCTGAGCTGCCCAGGGAGGTTTGCAGTCACTGTCTGTGGGAGTGCTCAGGAGGAGTCTGGAGGTGGCCCTTGGGGACAGGGTTTGGGGGATGCTCGTGGGGCTGGGGTGGCACTGGGTGATCCTGAGGGGCTCCTCCAGCCCTGCTGATTCTGGAACCTTCATTTATGACTGACTGGGTGGGGTTTATGTTTTATGTTGGGCTTGATACTTTCAGCTTTATGTTCTTTATGGAATGAATGAAAACAGGGAGTTGGAATTCATGGATACAGAGAATCCCAGACTGGCTGGGGTTAGAAGGGATCTTAAATCCCACCCAGTGCCAGCCCTGCCATGGCAGGGACACCTCCCACTGTCCCAGGCTGCTCCAGCCCCAGTGTCCAGCCTGGCCTTGGGCACTGCCAGGGATGCAGGGGCAGCCACAGCTGCTCTGGGCACCCTGTGCCAGGGCCTGCCCACCTGAATGTGCCAGAGCCCCTGGAAACAGAAGGAGGAGAAAGGGAAATGGTTTTACCTGCAAAGCAGTGACAATTTAATACGTGGTGATGGAATTTGGAGACCGAGATTTGGTTACCGTGCACTGGAATGTTTCAATAATTATTTTTATTCCTCTTCTTCCTTTAGAAACCTCTCCCCATTTACCAGCACCAGAAAATGTGGAGATTTATTCCTACAACTTTCAGAGTGTGCTGAGGTGGTCTCCTGTTCCAGTGGAGAATGGCTCAGTGTTATACACAGCCCAGTACAAGACGTGAGTAGACAGCTCTAAAACCAGCTCATTTTCTTCTAATGCAGGATAACAACTGGTTTTAAAAACCCCAGAAACCCTGAAAATGAACAAGCACAGAATGACAGAATGTTTTTTGTCACAGATGTTTCTATGTATCTCCAAGAGCAGCTTCTGGTGAGTGGCAGGCCATTGGCCCAGGCCATGTCCTCTGAGCTGAGGAGAGGGGGAAGCCCTGAGGACACCCAGAAACATTGCACAGTTCTCTGAGGAATTTTAGCCTTCCCTGATCCTCTCTGGCAATTTCAATTTGCCCAGATCCCGAGGGGCTGCAGGAACTGGGAGGGCCCTGGGGTTAAAGCATAGAAAAAGGACTTTACAGTTAGAATTGTAAAGCAAGTGTGTTTTATTCCCAGCTGGGACACAGGGGGGATATCTCCTCCAGTGTGTACTTGGTGAAAACAAGGTCCAGGTTTGAACACACCCTGATCCCACAGACCCACACCTGACAGGTTTAAATGTACATAGATCCCACAGACCCACACCTGCCAGGTTTGAACACACCCTGATCCCACAGACCCACACCTGACAGGTTTAAATGTACATAGATCCCACAGACCCACACCTGCCAGGTTTAAATACAAATCATAGATCCCACAAACCCACACCTCCTCCTCCCCTGCCCATTCCCAGCCTTCTCTCCTCTGTATTCTAATTATCTGTCACACCTCCTGGCAGTGTGAATTGGAGTCTTCCTCAGGTTGATCTTTGCTTCTGGGCAGGTGCAGTGGAGGTTTGGCTGTTCTTCAGGTCACTTTGCTGTTGCCATAGATCAGGAGCTGGATTTTGCTGGATTCAAGCCACAAAGTTCTGCTTTATCGATTTTTGACAAATACCCGGGTCCTGCTCTGCTGAGTTTCAGCATTATACATCTCACCTGTATGACTTGTACCTAGCTTAATAGCTAATCCTCTATATATTCTCAGTACCAGCTGTTTCTCTACTTCTACAAAATCACTGAAAGCTGCCTCTAGAGCCCTGTATTTTTATATAAGTGTCCCCCTGTCAGGGTGTGAAGGCGCGTTGTTCTCTCGCCGGGGCTGGGTGGAGGGGGGCCCTGCAGGGCCCTGCCGTGGCTGACTGTGTTTGCTGTGCTCTGCAGAGGATTCTACGACCAGTGGAGCGGGATGGGCTGTGCCCACACCCCCCTGACCCAGTGTGGGTTCCCCCCCGAGATGAGGAGGCGGCGCTGGACGTTCGTGCTGCGCCTCAGGGCCGAGCTGGGGCCGCTGGCCTCGGCCTGGGTGCACACCCCTCCCTTCGTGGCAGACACAAACAGTGCGTGCTCCGGGGGCTCTCTGGGGAGGGGATCTTTGGGAAAAGGGTTCCTGGGCTCTCTTGTGGCAGAGGATTGAGCTGTGAGGTTGTCTGGGTTTGGAAAGGCAGGTGTCTGGTAAGGAAGGCAGGAGACTCCCTTGGAATGGAGAATGTAAACCCCCTCCCTCCCAGTTGTTATAATTTTGGAATTAAGGGGCTCTCAGGCAAAGATATGGGAATAGGAATGACAGTTCTTTACTAGGAATATTAAAAATACAAATGCAGTAGTACAAAAAAAGCAAACAAACAAAAAGCAAACCCTGCCAGGGTCAGAGCCCAGCCTGCCCCCCTGTTGGTCAGGCCCAGCCCAGCCCTCCTGCAGTGCAGCTGTGGCTCTGTGGGAGCAGAGATGATCCTGGAGCAGGGGCAGTTTCCTCTGAAGGTGCCGTGGGGTGAGATGGGTCCAGCCTTCCTCTGGGAATGCAGAGCACACAGGCTGTGCTGGGCTCTGAATGCCAGGGTTTATCCATTGGGAATGCAGAGCACACAGGCTGGGCTGGGCTCTGAATGCCAGGGTTTATCCAGGTGGGAATGCAGAGCACACAGGCTGTGCTGGGCTCTGAATGCCAGGGTTTATCCAGGTGGGAATGCAGAGCACACAGGCTGTGCTGGGCTCTGAATGCTAGGGTTTATCCAGGTGGGAATGCAGAGCACACAGGCTGTGCTGGGCTCTGAATGCCAGGGTTTATCCAGGTGGGAATGCAGTGCACACAGGCTGTGCTGGGCTCTGAATGCCAGGGTTTATCCAGGTGGGAATGCAGAGCACACAGGCTGTGCTGGGCTCTGAATGCCAGGGTTTATCCAGGTGGGAATGCAGAGCACACAGGCTGTGCTGGGCTCTGAATGCCAGGGTTTATCCAGGTGGGAATGCAGAGCACACAGGCTGTGCTGGGCTCTGAATGCCAGGGTTTATCCAGGTGGGAATGCAGAGCACACAGGCTGTGCTGGGCTCTGAATGCCAGGGTTTATCCAGGTGGGAATGCAGAGCACACAGGCTGTGCTGGGCTCTGAATGCCAGGGTTTATCCATTGGGAATGCAGAGCACACAGGCTGTGCTGGGCTCTGAATGCCAGGGTTTATCCAGGTGGGAATGCAGAGCACACAGGCTGTGCTGGGCTCTGAATGCCAGGGTTTATCCAGGTGGGAATGCAGAGCACACAGGCTGTGCTGGGCTCTGAATGCCAGGGTTTATCCAGGTGGGAATGCAGAGCACACAGGCTGTGCTGGGCTCTGAATCCCAGGGTTTATCCAGGTGGGAATGCTGGGCTCCTCCCCTGGGTGCAGCATCTCCCATGGATGATGGAATTGGATCAGGCCTGCAGGGAGCCTCGGTGGCCCATGGACAGCAGAGATCCCCTGCAGGGAGGATGGGTCCTGGAAGGGATAAAGAGCCCTGCCCCAGCTGGGTTGAACTGCTGGCCAGTGACAGAAAACACCTTCCCCCTCCCCTCTGGAGCCATGAAGAAAGGAACACTCCCCAGGCAGTTTCAGCAGATGGGATTATTATTGTTATAATTGTTGTTATTATTATTGTTATAGGATACACCTTGCACTGAAGCCAGGACATACATCCACAAAGGCTCTGAGCCCAGGGTTTGGCTCTGCTCTGCTGTCCCAGGTGACACCAGAGAAACTCCTGAGCCTCCTGGGGTGCCTGAGCCTTCACAGAGCCACAGTGCTCTTTTGCTGGAGGGTTTTCCATGTTCTCATTCCCCACTTAGCTGGCCCACACAGAAACAAACACAAACTCTGGGGCTTGTGGCAGTCTGAGGCAAAACCACCTCCTTCAGCTGGGCAGATCCTTTTCTGATAAATTGTCCTGATAAATATAAATTACCCTGACAGGTTGTGCTGGTTTTGCACTGATTAAAGAGAGCTGTGGCCAAAACCAATTAATGACTGGCTTTGAATGTTGACAGCCTGATTAACCAATTAAATATGGGGCTACGCCTCTGGACTACACAGGTTAAAAATCAGAGGATATACACAGGCATAAATGGTTCAGATAAATATAAATTGTTTACACCATAGTGTAAAAGTGTCAAAGCCACACTTTAAATCACAGAGTGGTTTGGGTTGGAGGGACCTCAGAGCCCACCCAGTGCCAGCCCTGCCATGGCAGGGACACCTCCCACTGTCCCAGGCTGCTCCAGCCCCAGTGTCCAACCTGGCCTTGGACAGGGGCAGCCACAGCCCCTCTGCTGGAACCAGTGTGGTGCTGCTGTTCTAAGATCTGCTCTCTGCCTTGCTGTGCTTGGTTTTAGGATTAGGAAAAAAGTCCAGGTTAAAAAGTGCCTTTGAAACGGGAGCTCAGCAGAGGAATGCATTTATGGACTCCTCAGTTCCTGATCTCCCAGACCTGCTGAGGGGCAGTCACGGTCCAGGCTCCAGTCTGATACCTCCCCTGCTTCCAAATCTGGATTTTCTCTGGCAGCAGAGTGAGGAAATGCCTGAGCCCCGCCTGAACACTGGCGTGTCCCCAGGCTGTGGGGTGGGATTGGCAGGGGGATCCTCGGGAGGCTGGGACAGCTCTGAGCTGAGGGGAATGTG
Organism: Prinia subflava; assembly: GCF_021018805.1. Classification (NCBI taxonomy): domain Eukaryota; kingdom Metazoa; phylum Chordata; class Aves; order Passeriformes; family Cisticolidae; genus Prinia; species Prinia subflava. The sequence continues at coordinate 106,962,512 of NC_086249.1, read as the reverse complement.
GGACAAAGCAGAGGCTTGGGTGGGAGAGGAGGAACATTCTGGAGTCACTCTTGTGGCACTGCCCTGGAGATCAGCTCCCAAAAACCAAGGCTCTTCTTCAGTGCTTGGATCAGAGTCACTGGACTGGAGGCACAGTGAGGAACTGGTCCATGCAAGGATGAATTTTGCTGGTAATGAGTTCTTCTGACAGCACTCTGTTGGTATTTTTCATGATTTACACCTTGGAGCTCTTCCCAAAAGGAAGTCACCATGCTTGTCCTAATGGACACATGGAAACATCAAAGCCAGGAGGGGAATACTCCTTATTCCTCTTCCCATCCAGGGACCAAACAGTGGGGTTTGGGGAACATGGAAGGGAGGGCAGGCTGGTCAAAGGAAAAGAAAAGATAATGATTTTATGGCCGGTATCTGTAGACAAACAGAGACGCTTCTGAGCACTAACTGTTGGTTAATATTTACTGATTTGGCAGGAAAAGTTAAGCAAATATTGTAACTGTAACTGTAACTAATTGAGTACATGAGGAAATGCTTTCCCTTTCTTAAGCAAAAGCTGTTGATGTTTGGGGTGTTTGCTGAGAGGGTCCAGGGCAGGGAAGGAGCTGGGAAATGGCTGGAGAATTCCTGAGGGAGCTGGGAAGGGGCTGAGGCTGGAGAAAAGGAGGCTCAGGGGGACCTTGTGGCTCTGCACAAGTCCCTGACAGGAGGGGACAGCCGGGGGGGTCGGGCTGTGCTCCAGGAACAGGGACAGGAGGAGAGGGAACGGCCTCAGGCTGGGCCAGGGGAGGCTCAGCTTGGGCAGCAGCAGGAATTTGCCCATGGAAAGGGAGCTCAGGCCTTGGCAGGGGCTGCCCAGGGAGCTTTGGAGTGCCCATCCCTGCAGGTGTCCCAGCAAGGGCTGGAGGTGGCCCTGAGTGCTCTGGGCTGGGGACAAGGTGGGCCTGGGGCACAGCTGGCACTGCCTGGGCTGGGAGGGCTTTTCCAGCCCCTGGGATTTGGGATTGTGGGGAGCTGGAGCTGTGCACCCCAGGGTTTCCCTGCTCTCTCTGTTTGCTTGCAGCCACCCTGGGCCCCCCCAGGGTGAACAGGGTGAGTGCCAGCCCTGACTCTCTGCTCATCAGCCTCAGCCCCCCCTTCCCCCCTGAGCCCGGGGACCTCCTCCAGTACCTCGTGTCCTACTGGGAGAACAGCACCGGTGCCATGGGAAAGGTAAGAATTGGGATTTGTTCCTGGGGGACTCAGGGGAGGGAGGCAGTGTCTCCTGGCAGGTGGGGGCAGGAAATCTGTGTTCTGTGCCCTGCAAGGGTCTCCACCTGGGCTCCTGAGGAAAGGCTTCTGGCCTTGGCACAGGGATTGCTGCACTGCCAAACTCAGGAACTTCTTTCCTCTGCATGGGAAGGATTAAATCCCTCTGCAGAGCCGGGGAGAGAGTTGGTGCCAAAGGTGACTTTTGATTGCAGTTTTCTCAGGCAGTTTGGAGAACTCTGGAATCTCCCTGCTCCTTTACTGTGCTGGCAGCTGCAGGAGCAGCTGCTGGGCCTGATGTGCCTGACCCCGGGCAGGGAGAGGAGGAGGTGTCAGGAACACACTGGGATGAGCTGTTCATCCTGAGGATGGGGATTAAATGCTCCAGACAGTATTTCTTGTTTGGACTCAGATGTTTATTCATTCTTATCTCTGTTACAGTCTCACAAACTGTGAGTGCTACAGCACTTCTGCTAACAAACTGAAAATGGCCCCATCTCTTTCTCTACAAGGCCTTTTAAGGATAAACTGTCCAATTAAGAAATGACACCTCAATTATTTTTGCTTTTAACCCAATACCCAACCACCCCTGGCCCACAATGAGGACTTTTCTACCCAATTACCAAACACCCCCCAGAGCCGTGAAGGAGAAGGTGAAAAAGCAGGACTGGCCTCTGCCCTAAATCCTCCACCTTGCTTTCTATCCATTGCTGTGTTCTAACCCCTTAAACTCTGAGTTTTGCACGCTGTGATCTCACACCCTTCTATCCAAACTGCACCCCCACAGTCCCAGTGCTGTCACTCAATTTTGGAGCCTTCTCCAGGCCCAGGTGAAATGCAGAGTTTGCCTGGGGGTCAGAGCCTGTGAGCACAGAGAGTCTGGAATTCCCAGAGCCCAGGTTCCAAGAGCTCAGAGCTTTTGGGATCATTTTGTGCTCCTGCTGCTGCCTGGGGCCCTGGCCAGAGGTGCAGGGGAGGTATTAAGTCAGGCTTAAAAAAACCCAAAACCACAAATTAAGAAAAGAGGAAGAAGCTTCTAAATGACGTCAATCTGAAGTCAAACATTCAAAACACAGAAGCAAAAAAAAAAAAGTATTTAGAACCTCCGTTTTCTTCAAAGTTCTTTGATAAATTGTCTCCACTTCCTTCCTGCCCTGCAGCAGTGTGTTTTTCTCACACAGAACACCTTCATGTGTTAGCCAGGAAAGGAGGCACTGTGCTTTCAATTTCCCCTCCTCGTCCCTGGGTTTTGCTCCCTGCCTGAGCTGCTGCAGCAAAATTCCCAGGAAAACTGAGATATTCCACTGCTTCTGTTATTTGGGAAAGCTGAGCGAGGAAAAATAAAATTCGGACTTCTTGAATGAGAAACTTAAATGGGGGAGGGATATTTGTGCTGAAAACCAGGCTGGTTTTTGCAGTAACACCTTTTTTTGTTGTGTGTGTCTTTTCAACAGAACCTAAGTGAAAGCAAGACACTATTCCAGATTGGAAATCTGAAGGAATCAACACTTTATTGCTTCAGCGTTCAAGTGCAGCTGAAGATCTTCTCAGGTCACTTGTTCGGAGAGCGGAGTGCCCCAGAGTGTCACAGGACCACCCTCAGTGGTATGGAATGGGAGTGGGATTGTTGTGTGCAGTGGGATGGGCTGGGACACCAGTCCTGGGCTGCCCCTGCACACCCAGCTTGTCAGGAATGCTGGGGGCACCCAGGGGAGATCACACCTGGCATTAGTGCCAGAAGAATCAGGGATTTCCAGCCAGGGATGGAGGCTCTGTGTGGTTCCTTCTCCTTCTGCTTCATAATCCTGCTGTAAAATGGGAAAATGGGGAAAATGGAGCTGCTCCAGGGCTGAGCCCCTCTGGAGCCAGGCTGGGAGAGCTGGGGGGGCTCCCCTGGAGAGGAGAAGCTCCAGGGAGAGCTCAGAGCCCCTGCCAGGGCCTGAAGGGGCTCCAGGAGAGCTGCAGAGGGACTGGGGACAAGGGACAGAGGGACAGGAGCCAGGGAATGGCTTCCAGTGCCAGAGGGCAGGGCTGGATGGGCTCTTGGGAATCAGGAATTGTTCCCTGGCAGGGTGGGCAGGCCCTGGCACAGGGTGCCCAGAGCAGCTGTGGCTGCCCCTGCATCCCTGGCAGTGCCCAAGGCCAGGCTGGACACTGGGGCTGGAGCAGCCGGGGGCAGTGGGAGGTGTCCCTGCCATGGCAGGGGTGGCACTGGGTGGGATTTGAGGTCCCTCCAACTCAAACCATTCCATTATTCCATAAATATGAACCTGCCATGTGTATTTGGATTTTTTTCCTTCTTTTCCAGAGGCAACCCGAGCTGGATACATCATCCCCCTGTTCATCTTGGGGTTCATCTTTGTAAACCTGGTGGTCTTTGGTCTTCTGCTTCTGTGGAAATACCACGAAAAAATCAAACATTGGGCTCAGCCACCTCTGCAAATCCCGTCACACTTCCGAGAGGTGCGTGGGGACCTTGGGGGTTTCTCCTGTGGAAGAGAAACTCGGGGGGGCATCACCAGCAGCAGTTCTTGCTGAGCAGGAATAAACAAGCCATGTCTCAGAATGTGCCTTTTCTGGTTGTCATCTCCCACCTCTTTCCTGTTTTGCTGGGCTGAAGGGTCTTTCCTGTGCCCTGGGGGAATCCCAGGCCTGGCTGCTCCTGGCTCTGCTCCTCTTTCCCTGCTCCTCCCGGCCTGGGGCTGCACTGGAGCCGGGGCTCAGCAGGATCTGCAAAAGCAAACCCAGATTATTTTTGATTTCCAAACCCTGACTCTTTGTTTGGGCGCCTCGGGGTGATCTCAAGGGGATGTTGCTGGGCATTTCCTCTTTTTATTCTTTTTTTTTAGCAGGACTCAGATGAACAGCTCAGTCCTGCTGGGAGCTCAGACATTTCTGGGCTGAACCTCGTGCTTTCAGCCCTGCTCCTCTTCCTCTTTTACCCTTGCACAAGCAGCAGCCCTTAAGCAAAGCTTTGATTTAAAATGTCTTATTCAGCATAAAATTCTGGTTTTTTCAAACCTTTATTTCAAACCTTTATAAAGATGAATATTTTGTCTCTGTCAGTGGCAGTCCTGTGGTTCTGGAAGGGGATTCTCAGCTTTTTGCAGCCCTGGGGTGAAGGAACCCAGAGTAAATAATTTTTTGTCTTCAGCTGCGATTTCACAGGGGTCACTTGTCAAGTGAAGTGCATCTCATTTAGGGGAAAAAATCCATCTGCATGGTGTTAAAATGGCCAAAAAATCCTTGTACAGGGCTTAAAATAATGGAAAATCCTTGTACAATGATTGAAATAGTAAAAAATCCCCACTGTAATTACATTAAAATAGTAAGATATCCTTGTACAGGGTATTAAAATAATAATAATAATAATAAAATCCTTGTACAGGGCTTAAAAGAATGGAAAAATCCTTGTACAATGATTGAAATAGTAAAAAATCCCTGCTGTAATTACATTAGAATAGTAAGATATCTTTGTACAGGGTATTAAAATAATAATAATAATTTAAAAATCCTTGTACAGGGTATTAAAATAGTAAAAAAATTCCTTGCACAAGGTATTAAAATAATAATAATAAAAAAATCCTAGTACAGGGTGTTAAAATAGTAAAAACATATCCTTATGCAGGGTATTAAAATAGCAAAAAAAATTGTGTAGGGTATTAAAATAATTAAAAACTCCTTGTAGAAGATATCTAAATAATTGATAAATAATTTCACGGGGTATTAAGGGTAAAAAAATCCCTGTAAGGATATTAAAATAGTAAAATACTCTTTTACAGGGTATTAAAATAGTAAAAAAATCTTTGTACAGGGCATTAAAATAATGGAAAAATCCTTGTACAACGATTGAAATAGTGAAAAAACCCTGCTGTAATTACATTAGAATAGTAAGATATCCTTGTACAGGGCATTAAAATAATAATAATAATAAAAAAATCCTTGTACAGGGTATTAAATAGTAAAAACATATCCTTGTGCAGGGTATTAAGACAGTAAAAAAATTGTGTAGGGTATTAAAATAATTAAAAACTCCTTGTACAAGATATCTAAATAATTGATAAATAATTTCACGGGGTATTAAGAGTAAAAAAATCCTTGTAAGTATGTTAAAATAGTAAAATACTCTTTTATGGGGTATTAAAAGAGTAAAAAAATCTTTGTACAAGGTTTTAATATTGTAAAAAATCCTTGTGCAGGGTATTAGAATAATAATAGAAATCCTTCTGCAGGCTCTTAAAACAGGAAGAAATTGTGTAGGGTATTAAAATAACTAAAAATCCTTGTACAGGGTATTAAAATAATGAAAAAATAATTGTGCAGGCTGTTAAAAGAGTAAAAAATCTGTGTATAGGGGATTAAAATAATAATTTAAAAATCCTTGTACAGGGTATGAAAATAGTGAAAAAAATCTTTGTAGAGAGTATTAATATAGTAAAAAAATCCTTGTACAGGGGATTAATAGTAAAATAATCCTTGTACTGGGTATTAAAACAGTAAAATATCCCTTGTACAGGGTATTAAAATAATAAGAATAAAAAGGTCCTTGTAGAGAGCAATAAAATAGTAAGAAAGTCCTTGTATAGGGTATTAAAATACCTATATTAAACTATATTAAATTAAAATAGTTTTAAAAATGCTCTAAGTTTTAAAATAACATTAAAAATAACTGTACAGGGTCTTAATAATAATAATAAAAATGTGCTGGGTATTAAAATAATAATTACAAAAAGAATGGTGCAGGGTATTTGAGCAGTGCAGCCTGTCATGGAAAGGACCTGCAAGGACTGGGGCTCATCCTGTGCTCTGGGGAATTTTCCAGATTAAGGAGCAGCAGTAGTGGAGGTCACAGACAGGAAAAAAAGGGAAGGGCAGAGTGTTTAAAATGTGAATTTCTAAGGGGATCAGCCTGGGATGGGGCAGGACACAGGAAAAGAAGGGAACTTGCAGAGTGTTTAAAATGTGGATTTCTAAGGGGATCAGCCTGGCATGGGGCAGGAAAAGGAAAAGAAGGGAAAGGGAAGGGCAGAGTGTTTAAAATGTGGATTTCTAAGGGGATCAGCCTGGGATGGGACAGGACACAGGAAAAGGAAAAGAAGGGAAGGGCAGAGTGCTTAAAATGTGGATTTCTAAAGGGATCAGCCTGGGATGGGGCAGGACACAGGAAAAGGAAAAGGAAAAAAAAGGAAAGGGCAGAGTGTTTAAATGTGGATTTCTAAAGGAATCAGCCTGGCATGGGGCAGGACACAGGAAAAGGAAAAGGAAAAGAAGGGAAAGGGAAGGGCAGAGTGTTTAAAATGTGGATTTCTAAGGGGATCAGCCTGGGATGGAGCAGGAAAAGGAAAAGAAGGGAAAGGGAAGGGCAGAGTGTTTAAAATGTGGATTTCTAAGGGGATCAGCCTGGGATGGAGCAGGACACAGGAAAAGGAAAAGAAGGGAAGGGCAGAGTGTTTAAATGTGAATTTCTAAGGGGATCAGCCGGGGATGGGACAGGACACTGACAGGAAAAGAAGGGAAGGGCAGAGTGTTTAAATGTGGATTTCTAAGGGGATCAGCCTGGGATGGGGCAGGACACAGGAAAAGAAGGGAAAGGCAGAGTGTTTAAAATGTGAATTTCTAAAGGGATCAGCCTGGGATGGGGCAGGACACAGGAAAAGGAAAAGGAAAAGGAAAAGAAAGGAAAGGGCAGAGTGTTTAAATGTGGATTTCTAAAGGAATCAGCCTGGCATGGGGCAGGACACAGGAAAAGAAGGGAAGGGCAGAGTGTTTAAAATGTGGATTTCTAAGGGGATCAGCCTGGGATGGAGCAGGACACAGGAAAAGGAAAAGAAGGGAACTTGCAGAGTGTTTAAAATGTGGATTTTTAAGGGGATTAGCCTGGCATGGGACAGGACACTGACAGGAAGAGAAGGGAAGGGCAGAGTGTTTAAATGTGAATTTCTAAGGGGATCAGCCGGGGATGGGACAGGACACAGGAAAAGAAGGGAAGGGCAGAGTGTTTAAAATGTGAATTTCTAGAGGGATCAGCCTGGCATGGGGCAGGACACAGGAAAAGGAAAAGAAGGGAACTTGCAGAGTGTTTAAAATGTGAATTTCTAAGGGGATCAGCCTGGGATGGGACAGGACACAGGAAGAGAAGGGAACTTGCAGAGTGTTTAAAATGTGAATTTCTAGAGGGATCAGCCTGGGATGGGGCAGGACACAGGAAAAGAAGGGAACTTGCAGAGTGTTTAAAATGTGAATTTCTAGAGGGATCAGCCTGGGATGGGGTAGGACACAGGAAAAGTAGGGAAAGGGAAGGGCAGAGTGCTTAAATGTGAATTTCTAAGGGGATCAGCCTGGGATGGAGCAGGACACAGGAAAAGAGGGGAACTTGTAGAGTGTTTAAAATGTGGATTTTTAAGGGGATTAGCCTGGCATGGGACAGGACACTGACAGGAAGAGAAGGGAACTTGCAGAGTGTTTAAATGTGGATTTCTAAGGGGATCAGCCTGGGATGGGACAGGACACAGGAAAAGAGGGGAACTTGCAGAGTGTTAAAATGTGAATTTCTAAGGGGATCAGCCCCTCTCCTGCCAGCCACGGGAGGGGATTGCTGAGGCACTGAAGGCAGCTCTGGGGGAACTCCTGTGGGTTTGCAGGACCATCCTGGGCCTCCCCCAGCAGGAGCTGAGTGTCAGGGGGCAGAAAAGCCAAGCTGAGGTTTGCCTGTGTCTGGAATTGGCTGCAGTGGAGCTGGTTGGACTTTTGGAAAAGTCACCCCGTGGTTCATTAGCAGAGAAAGCAGAGCCTTAATTGAAACCTCAGATTTAATTTGTCCCACTTTTCTAAAGCTCCTTGCTTTGATTGCCATCCTTTATTTGATTTACTGCCGTCCTTTATTTGATTTATTCCCATCCTTTATTTGATTTATTGCCATCCTTTATTTGGTTTATCACCCTTGGGAAGCTGCTGAGTTATTTTTGGCGGGCAGGGAGCAGAGGGGCCTCAGGGGCAGAATGTCAGGGGGTTGCTGGTGACAGGAGCTGCAGCCCCCATGGCCTGGCCCTGATCTAGGCAGGATCCCCCTGCCCCAGCTGCTGCATTCTGCAGCTGAGCAGCTCCAGCTGGGACATCAGCAAGGGGTTTGTTCCCAGCTCCATGGAATTTGCTTGAACTGACATGGAAAGTTTAGCCAAAATTTATTAAAGAAAAAGCCAAACCAAACACCCAGCTAGGAACTGCAGCTGCTGTAATTACTTAAAGGGATATTGGAGGGATAATTTATTTCTTTTCCCCCACAGTAACAATAATTTTTTTTAACATTCTGACAGGGAGCTAACATGGTGTTTTGTGTTTTTTCCCAGTTCCTGAGGGACCCTGGCTTGGCTGGCTTGGAGGAGCTGTGCAGCCCTGCTGAGGAGGAGCCCCAGGCTCTGGTGGTCGGAGAAGGAAGGGACCTGGAGGGAGAGGAACCCTCAGCCAGCACCTCCAGGGACAGGGCAGCCACGGAGGGGCCACCCCAGTGAGGTCACCTGCCCCAGGACTGCCCACGGTGCTCCCACGATGTGGCTGCTGCCAGGACAGTCCTGAACGTGGAGTTTGGGGTCACAGGACAATCCTGAATGTGGAGTTTGGGGTCACAGGACAGTCCTGAGCGTGGAGTTTGCGGTCACAGGACAATCCTGAATGTGGAGTTTGGGGTCACAGGACAGTCCTGAATGTGGAGTTTGGGGTCACAGGACAGTCCTGAACATGGAACTGGGATCACAGGACAATCCTAAATGTGGACCCTGATGCTCCTGAGGCCTCTGCCCAGCTCCTGCCACTCCCTGCTCTGCCAGAAGCACTGAGAAGAGGGAGCATGGAAGAGAAAGGAAAGGAAAGGAACACTAAATTGCCAGAGGTGGATACAAATTCCCACCCCAGCCTGGAGGGATAACTGCACTTTACTGATGTGGGATTACCTGGGATCTTTCGGGGAGTGCAGAGCTGCAGTGGGAATTCCACTTATCCTGGATTTGTTTCTGTTGGCAATAATACTCCCATTATACCCACCCCAGCCTGCTTTCCTGAGTCATTTTAAGTGCAGGACAAACTAAAAAGAGATTTGTGAGTACTTTCCTTGGGATGAACCTGTGCCAAGAAGAGAGGTCTGCTCCTGCTTCCTCCCACCCTCCTGGAGGCATTAATCTGCTCCTGCAGCCAACCCAGGCCCTGCACACCACAAAGGACCTGCAAAGAATTTTGCTCCAAGTTTTTACAACGTGTTTCAGTCACTGTCAGACACTAAAAGCTCTTGTTGACCATCAGCAGAAGAGAAGTTGACTGAGCGTTCTGGGTTTAGTGCCTTAAAGCAGAAGAGCCCAAGTTAAACCCCACCCTGTGGGGTCTGGAGTGTCAATAAAGCACAAAGAACAAGAGAACCTCTTCTGTACTAAAATGATGGAGTTGTTGGATTTTTTTTTCTGGGTTTGATACCAATTGTTTAAAAAAGCAGTAAGAAATGTGTTTTTTTGTTTGAAGTGTCTGGCAGAGCTGGGTGCCTCTGTCTCAGCCTTTCCAGGAACACGCCAGGCCAGCAGCTGCCAAAAGCTGCATCAGGTTCCTGGTGGAACAGATCTGATCCCTGGGGATTAGACACAGGGAGCTCCAGGGAAGCCTGACTCATGTGGGAATTGTCACTTCAGCACCAGATCTGCTTTCATCACCTGGAGGCTGGGCTGGGAACAAAGGGGGGAACAGCTCACAAAAAGGGACAGCCAAACTCACCCAAAGGGCAGAAATGAGGTTAAAACCCCCTGGGAATATCTGCATGTATTCCTGAACAAACCCTGCACTGGACTCGTGGTGTTAAATAGTTTTACACAATTAAAAAGCATTTACTGTGAGTAACTCCAGGGTGGTTGTCACTGAGCCCTCCTGGCCCCTTGGCTTGTGCTGGAACTGCCAGAGGTGTAAAAGTGCCCTCTGGCACTGGGAGCCATTCCCTGTGTCCTGTCCCTGCAGCCCTTGTCCCCAGTCCCTCTGCAGCTCTCCTGGAGCCCCTTCAGGCCCTGGCAGGGGCTCTGAGCTCTCCCTGGAGCTTCTCCTCTCCAGGTGAGCCCCCCCAGCTCTCCCAGCCTGGCTTGCAGTTCAGGTTCCAAGTGCAGGTGAAGATCCTGGCACTGGGAGGAGTTGCAGGGATTAGTTCCAGGCCAGGCTCCTTCCTGACCTCCCAAAGAATCCAAGAAACATTCCCAAGCTCCTGGGCAAGACACCTGACAGGCCTGAAGCCAGAGCCTGGTTTTACTGTGGTGCAGAGGTGAGTTCCTGGAGGATTACCCTGTGAATTCCTTGTTTTGAGCACCTGAGTTCACTTTTAGTGCAGCTTTCTGCAATTCCAAGCAGGGAGCTCCTGTGGGATGGGGTAACTCCAGCCAGGGCACAGGGGCAGCTCCAGAATTGGCCCCAGCTCCTGCCCCTGCAGCAATTCCCACCTGGAGCAGGTGACAAAGAGCTTCCAGTGTCCAGCACAGCATTTCCATCAGCTCTCCCACACCACTGAGGCAGCAGCTTTGAGATGGGGCAGTTATGAAAGCCTCGGGAGGCAGGGGAGAGGCAGATGCTGTAAAACCACAGAGAACCTGTGAGAAGGACTCACTCCAGCAAACAGATCCACAGGAGACTCCAGGGATGTGAGACATCCTCACCTCACTTTCTGTTTCACTGCACTGAGATGAAACTGGATTTCGGTAAGTCAGTAATGGAAACACCATAAAATATAAGAGATAAACACATTCTGACTGGGGCAATAGCAGCCCTAAAATGGTGTGAGTCACTCCTAGAATTTACTGATACCTGGAATTATTACAAGGTTGGACTGTGAGCAGTAGAGCCATTCACATCCCACTTTCAGGCAGAGGGAACAGGTCAGGAAACTCATTTATCAGCAAACAGCTTCCCCTGGAGGCAATGACACCTGCATGAGCAGCCAGACACTGCTCTGACTCATTTATTCCTCATATCAAGTACAACTGGCATCAGTTTGTTGGAGTTTTTTTATTCTAATATCAGGAAATACATTAAATACCAACTGGTATCTCTTACACTGAGCAGCATGAGATTAATTCCAATGACTGTGGTGCCAGCAAATGTCCTTTGTGCCAGAGCCTCACAAGTCAGGAACGCTTTGCTTTGCCATGCACAACCTGCTGAGTGTAGGGACTTGCTTAAAAACCCATAACCTTTTACCAAAAGAAGAAGAAAAAAAAGCTACTTTATATTTACCTGAACAATAATAATATAAAATTCTTAAAATCAGCTCTTATCCCAGCATGGCCCTGCTGCGGGGAGGGCTCTGTCCTGCCTGCTCACTAATTGTTCACTCAGACACAGCTTTGGAGGTGGGAAAAGCCATGGATTTGGAGGAGAAAGCCTGGAGATGGCAGCAGGGCAGCCTGGCAGCCTGAATTCCCTTTGAAATGCCAGACACAGTCCTATGTACATATTCACAGTGTCCTGGGAACAGAGCAGCTTCGGACAGAGCCTGGAGGTGTCTCAGCTCCACCAGTGAGGGAGGCAAGCCAAGGACAAAGGAGTGAATTATCTACAGACAAGAACCACGCAGCCAACTATGGAGCAGGCCAGCAGGGAGCTCAGCCCCACAGCTCTTCTGTCCTCCCAAACTTGTAGATCAGGGTGCTGAGGGGAAAAAACACAAGAAACAAAAATCAGGCCACTCGTAAGGCAATTCTAACAGTGTCCTTCAATCTCACCCTGTGCAAATCAACAGCCCAGCCCTGTCACATCAGGATTTGGGTCTGGTGTTTGTGTTGGGTTTCCTGGGCATGGCTGGAACTGTGGGGAGCTCAAACAAAAACCCACCCAGCTTCACAGCCCTTCTGAAGGAAAAGCCTGGGATTTATCAAATTCAAGGAGTCCAGAGCAGCCAGTCTGACTCCAGCACCTGGAATCAGATCAACATGACAGGATGTGTGGGACAACACCTAAACAATTCCATTGCTATGAACTAATCAGAAAGAGTATTAAGCCTGTGGTAGAGATTCAGACCCACATTACAATTTGATTTCTGAAATTCCACGCTGTGGCTGCCCCATCCCTGGCAGTGTCCCAGGCCAGGCTGGACAGGGTTTGGAGCCACCTGGGATGATGGAAGGTGTCCCTGCCCAGGTGGTTCTATGGGATTTGAGATCCCTTCCCACCCAAACCTTCTGGGATTCTAAATAAGACTGAAAACTTCAGGCACAAAATCCGCCTTCAGCAGTTTCCCTTTTCAGTCCCAGGGGGGATTTAGGAGCTGCTGTTTCCTGCAGGAATATCCCTCAATTCCCAGAGCCCATCGATCCAGGTCACCCCCTCTGGTGAGGGGCTGGAAGGAAAAGGATCAGGCAGGAACTGAAAGAAGAAAGGAGGTGAGATGAAACTTTCAGTGCCTGATCTTGGAACTGACACTGTTTAACACTTTCAGTGCCTTTTATTAATAAAATCCATGGACTGCAAAATGCATTCCACAGCTAAAAGGAGTTACTGGAGACTCCAAATCAATTTTCAACTGTTACATGATGGATTTAATAATATTATTTGAAATAAATCCAATGCCCTGTTACAAAACACACCAGCATGCTCTCACAAAAAGGAATTATCACTCTTCCTAACTGTGAGCTCAGCCAGAGAAAGGGAATTCAGGGAATATCAAGTACCAGGGAATTGAGCCATTGGTGTGGAACAGTCTGGGAAAGGGGAATTGAATCCCCCAGCTGGCTCTGCTGGAGGGGAGCCAAGGGGTTGCAGGACAGAGGTGAATGATTGCCCTCTTCCAAAGGCACTGGCAATCCCTCATCCAGAGCACTCCGTGCATCCCTGTGCATCCCTGCCATCCACGCTCCAGAGCTCTGCATCCAGGGGGAGCAGAGAGCCTGGCCAGGGGCCAATCCAACCTTGTCTCTGAGCTCTGCAGCAAAGGGAGCAGAAAACAGAGCTCTGCATCCACCAGGATCCAGGTATGGAGGCAGGAAAGCCCCTTTGGGAGGAGGGGACTTTGCCCCGGTAACTTACCTGAAAAATATTAATGCATTCTGGAAAAACACTGCTAATCCAGGGTACACGTTAGTGTCTGCAGAGGAGGAACAGAGAAACACTCAGTTTTGGGTTCTGGCAGGTGGATTTAACAGGATATTCCAGCTACTGGGAGCTGGATTTAACAGGATATTCCAGTTACTGGCAGGTGGATTTAGCAGGATATTCCAGTTACTGGGAGCTCGATTTAAGAGGATATTCCAGTTACTGGGAGGTGGATTTAAAGAATATTCTAGTTACTGGCAGGTGGATTTAGCAGGATATTCCAGTTACTGGCAGGTGGATTTAGCAGGATATTCCAGTTACTGGGAGCTGGATTTAAGAGGATATTCCAGTTACTGGGAGCTGGATTTAAGAGGATATTCCAGTTACTAGGAGCTGGATTTAATATGATATTTCCATTACTGGGAGTTGGATTTAACATGATATTCCAGTTACTGGGAGGTGGATTTAAAGAATATTCCAGTTACTGGGAGGTGGATTTAACAGGACATTCCAGTTACTGGGAGCTGGATTTAACAGGACATTCCAATTACTGGGAGCTGGATTTAACAGGATATTCCAGCTACTGGGAGGTGGATTTAACAGGATATTCCAGCATCAATCTCAGACTAAAACCTGGATGCCATGGCTTGGATTTTCCAGAGACCAGAGGCTTCCATCCCTGTGGATTTCCTGCCAACAGCTGGCAAGAAAAGCACTTTCCTAGAGGAGAAAACATCCAGACTTACTCTGTGTAACATATGCTCCAAAGAGAATCCACATGGAAGCAATGAGTGATCCAAACATCAACATGAAGCCGATGAAGAGCCAGATCCGAGCCCCTGCAGGGAGAGGGAAATGTGGATTTTTATCCACAGGGCCAGGCAATCCATCCTCTGGGAGGATGGAATGATCCCACTAAAGGCACAAATGAAAAGGGTTAAACCCAAGGAACAAGGACAAAATCCACCTGCTCAGTCCTTGGGAAGGAAAAATGTTCCTGTGCAAAGGTTCTCTGGAGCTGGATCATGAATGACACACAGGAGCACCACAGACCCCCTCAAACAGCAGAAAATCCCTCCAAATTTACAAACCCCATGGAAAAGGCTGCTGGGATCCACGTGGGAAATAAAAAGGGAATTATGAATGGAAGCAGAGAGGACAGCAGGTCCAGGGACACCCCCAGCAGGGGCACAGAGGAAATGGAAATGTTTGTGACACATCCCTAGGGAATGCCTGCTCCAGAGCCAGCCCCAGGCAGGAACTGATTTCTACCAGCAACTACCCAGGATTTGCAGGAAAAGTTTAGGAAACCAAGAAATCCAGAAGTTGAATTTCACCAGGTTCCCTTTTTAACAAAACCAGCACTTATCTCCAAGGGTTAATTCTGCAAAGAAATTAATTCACAGAAGTTCTCTCCTACTCCTTATCTTCTGATTATTTCTTTCACCAGCACTTGGCCAAAACCCCAGCAGGTAAATGATCAGTCCTTCCCTGGGCAGGATTTGTAGAGTTAATTTACCTGTTCTTCCTAAGCATCCATCACTGTAGCTGTCTCCTCTCACCTGTGCATTTGATACAGCATTTATCCTGGGAGCAAAAAACCAGAAGATTCACTTCAGATTACAGAAAATCAGTGGAGAGTTCTAAGTAAAACCCCAGGTTTTTTTTTTTTTGGGGGGGGGGGGTTGTTATTGTTGTTTTGTTTGTTTGGGGATTTTTGTTTGGGGTTTTTTTGGGTGGTTTTTGTTGTTGTTGTTGTTGTTGTTTGCTTGTTTGTTTTTGGGTTTTTTTGTGGGGTTGGTTTTGTTTTGGGTTTTTTTAAGATGGGAAATTTTTTTTAATTCTGGGAAAATTCCCTGGCAATGTGAATAATCACAAATCCCAAATCATCCTTGTTTTCTCGCCAATATTGGATGATTCAATAAAAGTTGTTACTTTTATTTACATCTCCATGACAAAAGCCAGGCTGTTGTTACCCCTCCTGTTTGAGGAAGTTTTGGGCACGGAACAGCTGTAAAAATGGTAAAACCAGAGGGAAATGCAGTCAATTGCTTCATTTTGAGGTAGGTATGGGATTCTCCATCCCTGGCAGTGCCCAAGGCCAGGCTGGACACTTGGAGCAGCCTGGGACAGTGGGAGGTGTCCCTGCCATGGCAGGGGTGGCACTGGGTGGGCTCTGAGCTCCCTCCCAACCCATTCCCGGATTCCCTGCTCTATCCCTGCTGGATGCACACTCAGGGAGGCCTGGTTTGGTGTGGTGCTGTGTGACAGGGCTGCTGTCCCCACACTCACATGAAGAAGGCCAGCGTGGAGAAGACCCCGCAGGTGTGGAAGGCGTGGTTCAGCTGCTCCGGCTTGGGGTACACCACGGCGGCATCGATCATGATCCACCAGCCTGTGAAGAACTGGCACAGGCACAGGGTGAGCCTGGGGCACAGCACAGGCAGGGACACCATGCCAGGGCTCTGGGCAGCACTGGCTTCTAACAAGCACCAATTCCTCTGGGAAGTGATTTAGGTGTGTTCCATGTCTGCAATGTCTGCACAAACCTCAGCATTCCTGCTTTCAGAGGAGTGGTTGGGCATCAGCCACACCTTCTGTTCAAATTAAGGAGTGGGGTATGGATAAATTTATGCCCAGAGCAGCTGTGGCTGCCCCTGGATCCTGGCAGTGCCCAAGGCCAGGTTGGACACTGGGGTTTGGAGCAGCCTGGGACAGTGGGAGGTGTCCCTGCCATGGCCCTGGATGGGCTTTGAGATCCCTCCCAACCCAAACCCTTCTGGGATTCTGTGAAATGCCCTGTGCAATTTCTGTGAAATTCCCTGTGGTTTGTTCTCCTTCTAAACCCACAGGAGGTGGAGATGGTGCAGAACAGAGCAGCTCTAACAGATCCAGTTCTGAGGGAAATCCACGAGGAATTTCTTTTCAAGAAGAGAGAACAGAAACGGTTCATGATCAGCAACGTCACGGGACTCGTGAAAACGCTGCTGACAACCCCACAGCGACCCCTGGAAGGAGCAGGCTGGATTTGGGGAAGGTAAGAGGGAGAACTGACAGAACCTGAGGCACAAGTGTGACGGTCTGTGGGTCCCCAACTCACCAGCACCCCGGCCACGATGGAGGCGATGGCGTTGCGGCGCTCGCTCCAGTCGATGCACTCGCACTCCGGCCAGCGGAAATTGTCCAGGAACCCTGCCATGGCCACGGCCCACGGTGCCCAGGACAGCTCACGGTGCCCAGGACAGCTCACGGTGCCCAGGACAGCTCACGGTGCCCAGGACAGCTCACGGTGCCCAGGACACAGCTCTCAGTGCCCAGACCACGTCCCTCAATGCCCACCACGGCTCTCAGGGCCCAGGACGTGGCTCACGCTGCCCCGCTGCCTCGGCACTCCCTCCTGGGCTCTTCCATCAGCAGCCGTTCCTGAGTGCCTGAAACACAGCCAAGGCTGAGGTCAGCATTGATACCTTCAGTCTCAGCTTTCCCATTTCCCAGATTCTCTACTGCACTAGTGCATAACTCTGAACTTTTATAAAGTGTTGGCCAGCTCTCCTCACAGCTCAGCCACACAAAACAATCCTTCTCCAGCCCCACAACCAAGGACAGCATTGCAGCCTCAGGTGTAAGTAAAAAAGTATAAACAGCAGTGAACTGAGGAGAGCAACCTGGGAGGATGGGACTTCATTACCTGCAGTGTAATTGGACAATTAACCCCAATATAAATAAATAAATAACACAAAACTATAGAAGTGTGACACTCGTGACCCTGTGTCCACCTTGGGTGCAGCCACGGCCGGGCTCTTGCACTGCCCAGGGTGGATCCTTTGAAGGCCTTTCAATAAATCCCCACTTTATTCCTTCAGCTCTGCCCAGCCCCTGTTCCAGACAGCCTCTCCAGGTGTCAGGATCAATCAGGAACATCTCGAGATGTTGGACAGCTCTCGTGAGTTACAGTCTGGGGGTTTTACAGAATTCAGGTTTTTATATAGAACCTTCCAGGGAATTTGCCCTGCCCATGGCAGGACAAGGAACCAGATTGTGTTAAAGCCCTTCCAACTCAAACCCATCCATGATAAACTCTATTGATGCTGTACTGAGCTATAATCACAGAACAACCTCCCCTACACAGAAATACTAAAGAAAATCACCAACAACCCAAAAGCTTATGGCAGAACTTGCTCTTTGAGCCATGGAGTCTCAATTAAACACTAATATTTCCAGTCTCCAATCTAACAGGTAATATGATCTAGTGCCTTCTAGAGAAAAAGAGCCCAACTCAGCAAATCAACTGATTCTAAGGGTAAAGAAGGTCGCACTACACAGACAGAAGGTCACAGGGAACTTCAAATATGGGAATAGGAAAGAAAGTTAATTAACTGACTCACAAGTGCTCTTAGCACCATTTTAATTCAGTTCAGAATTGTCAACTTCTGCATTTCCCAACCTGCCATAATTCATTTCCAGCCTCTTGGTAAAGACTAACAAAAATGTCCTTCACGACTGTGTGACAGCACAGGCTGATGGAGAACATTTTCTGGTTGTTAACAGCAGTGAGAAGAAGTGGAATAAAAATCAATCAATTAACAGTTTGTCTATGCTACAAACACAGGTCACCTCCTGTGAACAAGATCCAAAAATTTGTCCTCCAGAGTCCAGGCCCAGAAACTCACACTTGTGATGCCACTTCAAACACTAGAATCAATCACTCAATTCCAAAGTTGTTTTAATTTGTACAGAATCTGGTGATTCTCCTCAATGACACCTTTCCCTGAAAATGGCCCGACCCCACAGCTTCACAGGGAACCACAGAGCTGTGCTCCTACAGAATTCCAGGATCATCAGGAAGAGAAAAGCCCTCTGAGGTCACACAGTCCCACGTGGCACCACCCCTAAACTGTGTCCCCAAGGGCCACCTCACCCTCCTGAACACTCCGAGACAGGGACTCGACCTTGCTCTGAGCAACTCTTTCCAAGGCCTGACCACTCCGGCAGGGAAATTTGCTTTTTAATCTCTAATCTGAGCCTCCCCTGGCCCAGCCTGAGGCCGTTCCCTCTCCTCCTGTCCCTGTTCCTGGAGCACAGCCCGACCCCCCCGGCTGTCCCCTCCTGTCAGGGACTTGTGCAGAGCCACAAGGTCCCCCCTGAGCCTCCTTTTCTCCAGCCTCAGCCCCTTCCCAGCTCACTGGGCTAAATTACAACTGCTCACAAAGCCCTTCCTCATTTTCCACTCTTAAATTGCTCCACTTTCCTTGTCCCTCTTCACACCAGAGCTCTGTCTGTCCCTCTCGTGCAGCAATTCCTGCTTTCCCCTCCCAGTTCCTCACCCACCCACACTGGAATTTGCTCACAGTCCCTGCTGCTGTGCCCACTGTGGAGCTGATGGGCCTGGCCCGGGAGTGGCTGCAGGCAAACAGGGAATCCTGGAATGGTTTGGGTTGGGAGGGACCTTAAATCCCACCCAGTGCCACCCCTGCCATGGCAGGGACACCTCCCACTGTCCCAGGCTGCTCCAGCCCCAGTGTCCAGCCTGGCCTTGGGCACTGCCAGGGATGCAGGGGCAGCCACAGCTGCTCTGGGCACCCTGAACACAGCACAGGGACGATCCCAAAGGGATGGGCCACTCCACACAAGGCGTTCAAGAAATCCAGCTAAAGAGTCCTGGATTTAATATGCCAGAGAAAAGGAATGCACTGATACAAGGGAGGGAAGAGACCCTCCCACGGGACCTCAGCAGAACATCCCAGTGGGAACAAAGGGCCAGGAGGTGACAACGGGCACGGGCAGCCAGAGAGGCAGAGGTGTCCTGGGCTGGGGAACAACAACAGGAGAGGGATTGGGGTTGTGTCCCTGTGCCCCTCAGGTGAGAGCCCACCTGCAGAGCTGCCCCAGCCCTGGAATTCCCAGCACAGGGAGGACGTGGAGCTGCTGGAGAGAGCCCAGAGGAGGCTCCAGGATGAGCAGAGGGCTGGAGCAGCTCTGCTGGCAGGAAAGGCTGGCACAGCTGGCATTGCTCAGCCTGGGCAGGAGAAGCTCTGGGCTGAGCTCAGGGTGGCCTTGCAGGGCCTGAAGGAGCCCCAGGAAAGCTGCAGAGAGACAATTGCCAAGGGCTGCAGGGACAGGAGCCAGGGAATGGCTCCCAGTGCCAGAGGGCAGGGCTGGATGGGCTCTTGGGAATCAGGAATTGTTCCCTGGCAGGGTGGGCAGGCCCTGGCACAGGGTGCCCAGAGCAGCTGTGGCTGCCCCTGCATCCCTGGCAGTGCCCAAGGCCAGGCTGGACACTGGGGCTGGAGCAGCCTGGGACAGTGGGAGGTGTCCCAGCCATGGCTGGGGTGGCACTGGGTGGGCTGGGAGGTCCTTCCCAACCCAAACATTCCATGATCCATAATTCTCAACACCCTCAGAAAAAAAGGAAGGAAACAACAAACTGCATTTAAAACCCAGCCCCAGTGCCCAGCTGAGGCTCTCCAGACAGCACAGGAGCCAGGCTGCAGCTTGTCCCCACAGGGATGAACAGGGACACAGGGACAGCTGCCAGCCCAGGCACCTCCTGCTGCACACACACCTCTGGGGGGGGCAGAGGATTTCAGCTGGAATTTCCCACCTGGATAAAGGTGCAGAACTCACTCTCTGGTTTCAACTCTCCCACCCACGCACCTCCCAGGGAGGAAACAAGGAAAGCCCTTGGAATTCCCCATCCTTCAACGCCCTTCCCACCATCAGCCTCCTCCCCCTTCCCAAGGGCAGAC